>NC_067400.1:284477398-284784898 GCF_016432865.1 Antechinus flavipes | reverse complement strand
AATTGCTTCCCTTTTGACTGCTTAATCAGAAAATTCCCTTTTGCTCAGCAAATGGAAGGAGGAATGAGATACCTTTGTCTTAAGTGTTTGAAGATTACTTAGCAATTTTTCTATCAACAAAGATATAGGTTTTTTAGTAATTGAATAATCTAAGTATTTTACAGAAAATTAAAGCAAGAGGAAATGCTTCATAGCAACAAAAGGCAACAATTAGATTGCAAATTTTTATTTAAACTTGGGCCACTTACAACTTGAGAAGAATCTATTAAGAGCAGAGCTTTCAAAATGAAGCTTAAGAAGCTGTTGATTTCTTCCAAAATTGAAATAAACACTCCCAAAAATTTCAGAAAAAGAATGACTCAAATTATCCTCCCCCCCCCTCCTTCTTTCCCCACACAAAAAGTGTTGTGGGATGAAAAGTGGCGTTGGAGGGAATGGAGAGTTGAACAGAACATCTGTGAACAAAAATGAGAAGACAAATGGTCTTTTCAGATAAAGGTCTGAAAAAGCATCTTTTATAGCCATTCAAACAGAATGCTATTACATGCATTACCATGGTCAAGAAGATCACCAACAAAACTTCCATAATGGTCCTTTATTTTAACACATTCTATTTTTGTACATGGAATTATGAATTCAACACATTCATTTAGAGTTCATCCTGTAATTATTTGCATAAATATCTTTTGACACAGATTTAATGTACTTTTGCCTGTCACACATTGAATTTAAATTTGAACTATAAAATACAATATAGCAATCTCAGGATAGATATTATTAATAGGACTGGATAAAGTATTCTCCACTCCCCTCCTTTTAAATGTACCAAAAGGATTTAGCCTTTTAGGAAATGGAGCATTCAGTAATATCAAGCATGTTTGTTGCTGGCAAAGAAATAACGTAAATTCCAAGAAAGGACTTCCTCTATTTTGAAACAATCAGTTGATTTGTACATATGAGCCCCATAATCCTTCAGGTGCTTTGATGGATGTTTCTAGAGATTAGGGTTTGTAAAGAAATCTTAAATAGTTCCAAAGTAGTTTGGGCTAGATCAGATCAAGGAAAAAAAGAATGTAACAAAGTTAAAATAAATATTATGGATGATAGCATTGGGAGTGGTAAATTGAGTGTCTTCCTTTATGAGGAAAGTTTTATATATCATCAAAATAAGTATGCATTTTAAATACATTAAGGATTCCCAGTGACTTACATTATTACTATTTCGTACAGAATATTTTTCCTTTTTTATTAATTCAATTTCACTTTATATTCAGTTCCGAAATCTCTTTTACAATATTGATGTTTCTGTACAAATTGCTCTCCAGCTTTGCTCACTTTATTATGTATCAGTTCATTCAAGTCTTCCCAGATTTTTTTTAAATCGGACCCCTTATCACTTCTTATAGTACACTAGTATTCTATCACATTTATATACCGTAACTTATTCAGCCATTCCTCAATTGATATGCATCATATCAGTTTTCAGTTCTTTGCTACCACAAAAAGAATTGCTATAAATATTTGTGTAAGTCTCAGTTTGCCTCAGTTGCCTCATAAATTGGAGGAGGAAATGACAAACTTCTCCAATATCTTTGCCAAGAAAACCCCAAATGAGGTCATCAAGAGTCAAACATAATTGAATAGCAATAACATCAAAAATCTAAGATGAATTCTTGTTAGCTCATATAATAGTGAAGAGTAGTAGAGGAAAACCTGAATTTTTGGAAAACTTGGTGTAGACCAAACCAAGCCTGACATGTCCAGGAGCATTTTTTTTAATGAAACTAGAAAAAGGACAACAAAGAGAGGGGAAAGGGAGCAGATTTGTCACCATTTCCATGCCAAAATAGTTTCACCCTTATGGAACTGTTATTTTTAGTCTATAGGGCCTCTGTCTGTGGGCAGATGAAAACTAGATGTGGAAATAGTACCTAAGAAGATAAAGTCAAAAAGAACATCTCAACCAAAACAAGCACACACAAAAGAACCCCATGTTGAAAGTGAAATAAACTTTTATGATACCTGGGAGAAAACCTACAAACTCTCAGGATGAGAATCACAGAATTTTGAAAGTTGGAAAAGCCCTTAGCAGCCATATCATCCAAACAACAAGTGAAAGGCAGACCCCCTATGATATACCAAACAAGTGGTCACCTAGACTCTGATGATCTCCATTATGGAAGAACTCATTGCTTCTGAAAGTAGTCCATTCAAATTTTTTAATAGCTTTAACTGTTAGAAAGTTGCAGGAGGATTTTGACAAACTTAAATTTTCCTCTTTGTAACTTCTATTTATTATTCTTGGTTCTATTTCTTTTTAGTGAAATAAGACAAGTCAAATCCCTTTCCACACAATAGCTGAAATACTTGGAAATTGTTGACACACCTAGTCTTCTCCTGTCCTGGCCAAACATTCCTAGTTCTTTCATTCAATATGCATATGACATGAATCTGAGGCTCTTGTAGTTGCCCAAGCTGAACATTCTCAAGTTCTCCTCGATAATCCTTCTTGAACTATGGCATTCCAAACTGAACACAATATTCCTGCTACTATTGGATCAAGGCAAAATACAGAGGGGCCATCATTTTCCCTCTACTTTCCTGGAAATCAAATTTTTCAGTGCAGCTCAAAGATCATATTAACATTTTGGTTTGCTACATTACATCGCTTATTATGCTGAGGTTGAAGTCTACTATTATCATTTTCATTTTCAGGCAAATAATTATTTAGTCATGCCTTTCCCCCATTCTGTACAATTTTGAACCCATTTGAGACAACATTTTATCCTACATGATTTTAATTTTATTAGATTCAATACAATACTCTGACCTTATTTGTTCCTGATTCTGGCATTCACTGTGCTGGCTATCCCCATTCCCAATTTAATGTTACCTACAAATTTAATTTCCTTTTTCAGCAGTTCTGCCCATTAAAAAAATGAAATGATCATCACTATAAGCCATAGAGTTACTGACTGCTCAGCTTTTAATAGGAGCATTTCAGATGTGTGGAGAAGTGAGGTCCTCTATGAATGTTATCTATTTCCAAAATTCCTCATCTATTTTTTTCTGTCCAGAAATTACTAGAAAAGGAGCACGGCAGTTTGAAAACTGGAAAAGAATCAAGAAAAGACATCAATAATTATTGAATCATAAGACTATTATCTCCTTTCTATGAAATATTTATGAAAATAATCTACACATTTACTGAGGGTATTCTTGATGAAACTATAATAAAGGAACAGATTTTCAGAAACAGTATTCTATGGCAGATCCACAGTTACAAATTGAATGAAAGATTTAAAGAGTGAAATATATTACTATGTTTTTGTTTGCTAATACCAAAAAGGCATGTAGCTAAACAGAACAGATATTACCTTTAAAAGTTCTTCTCCAGCAAGAGTTTGGATTTTTTTTTTCTATCCATCACCTACACCTTAAAGACTATGGGAACTTTCCATCTGATTTACATTTGAAACTTTCCATAACTGCTTGTACCCTCATTAGAATGTCCTTGAGAGCATGTATTGTCTTAATTTTCTATTTGTATTTTTAATACCTGGTACAGTATTTTGCACATAGTAAACACATAATAAAATGTCTTCTTCCTATGCATGCATATGTTAAGATTTCTTGGTAGTTACAATCACAGACATAATTATTCAATAATACCACCATTGTCATGAAAATTTTCTCAGAGAATCCAAATGAAGGGGAAATCCCATTAAGCTCTTCCAGATACTTCCAATAGATGCAGATAATATGTATATCAAGCATCAGCTTCCTTGGTGACAACCATAACCATTCAAAATAGAAATTTCTAATTATCCAGACTGGAAGAAAGGATCAAGAATACATTTTCCCCAGGCCTCCATAGGAATAAGCAGACTGCTTTGAGTGCCACTGCTTTCTCTAGGAATATGTTGAGCTACTTAGGTTATACCTATCCCATTCATATCCACTGCCATTGAAATGCTTCTCTCAGGGCTGTATTGGGTAAAAGATGAAATGACTGAGGAAACAAAGGTAAAAGTTTCCAAGCATTTCAATTTATTAAGCAATGAATGACAATTGCTCAACAAACTGGAAATAGGTCTCCTCAACTTTGGTACCAGAACCAGAATACAAGGGGAGACCTAAGTTATGTTGTAGCTCAGGCCTTCAGAAGGTCTGCAAACTATGACCCATGATTCTACCTCTAGATATAACAAAGTGCATCCATCCCATCCATCCTATCTGACTCCCAAGGACATAGTATTTATAAATTTTAAACAGGCACTAATGATATACAAATGACCTGGGTTCACACTTGAAAAGGAGAAAGAATAGGCCAGATTACATTACTGAAACAGCACTTCCAATAAGATTTCTGACACAAAATTCCATATTTTTAATTACTAATTACCACCTCAAAACAAGGAAAATCTAGATTCAAGTCCACTTCTGATATGTACTGGTTATATGACCATAGGAACTCATTTAATCTCTCAGTGTCCTAAGCAACTGACTGAATCTCTAAGTTGCAAAGAAAATGCTGATCTGTATTTCTAATTATCCAGACAAGGAGATAGGATCAAGAATACATTTTCCCCATTCTTCCATAGAAGGTTTCCAAAGAAGCAGACTCTTCCTTGAGTGACACAGGCTTTCTCTAGGACTATGTTGAGGTACCCAGTTATACCTATCCCAATCATAACCAATGTGATTGAAATCTTTCTCTCAAGGCTGTGTTGGGGGAAAGATGAAATGACTGAGGAAACAAAGGTTCAAGTTTCCAAGGTTTTTTTCAGTGTTGCCATAAAGCAGAGACTTTTCAAATATCTTCTAAGATTTCAAAATACAAATAAGCCAAAAAGAAGTAGGGAAATATTTGGGAAGCAATGATATATGTGATGAATGGCATAGAAATGTTATGTAGAAGAATAAGCAAAAGAAGTGCAACAGTTATGTCTCAGGAATAAAGAATGATGTATGGCTGCACATGGGCTGCACTGCTGCCTTTAGGATGCTAACAGATTGTAGATTTAGAAATGAAAGTGACAACTATCATTTAGCTCAATTGCTTCATGTAGGAGGGCAAACTGAGAACCAGGGAGGCTAAATGGCTTGCCCCACATTATACAGGTAGAAAATTGCAGTCAGGTCCTCCATTATTGAATCTAGTGTTTTTTCTTCTATACTACATTGAGGCAAGTCTTTACATAAATTGGATGGGAATTTTGGGGAGGACATAGACAGGATGGAACAACTGAATAAGGTGAGTATAAGTTGCCATTTACAGTATAAGAGGGGATAGATGTAATTAATGTCATTGATTCTTTGAAAATTTAACTTATACATGCTTGTTCTATTTAATAGCATGGCTGTAATACTGAAATCTTATTTCAGATTTCTCCTTTTTCAGTTGTTCATAACCAATTATTTGACAGTATCAAGCAGAAGGAGAATGCATATGCTACACTTTTATTCTAATGACTTTTCATTAGTTTCTCTTAGTGTTCCTTTAATTAGTCTTTGGTTATTATCACCATAAGAGAAAAATAAATATGCATTCAATTGAACTTCTATCACTGATATTTGAAAAAATGAGATGAATCCCATTAAGAATGGCTATGTAAAAATAAAATTTATTCTTCATGACAACTTAGGCAAATCATCCTGTGACTTTTGATTTGAGAAAAATTTTGCTATATAGAACTTAAAGTGTATATGGTAATTTAAATCATTACGATCTATTTGGGATATATAGTTTCTAGCGTAAGATTGTAGGATGTCTAGTGAATAATTTTAATTGTTTTGTTCACCTAATTTTAAACAGCTTCAGACAATTTAATTAACTTGTTCAGTATAGCAAATACTAGTCTACTTTAAAAATATAAATTTTAATTTAATGAGATATCATTTGAGATTTTAAGTATTTAAAATAGACATTAGTCACTATCTTCTTTTTGGTACAGATCACATTATTGAAGGTATAGGTAACCTCATATTTCAAAAGGGGATATATTAAATTTCTTGAAAAACCATGTCAGATACATGATATTTTAAATAAGACATGAATAGCATAAAGTTTCAGTTTATTTTTATTTTAAGCAATTCTTCAATTTCTAAGAAGTTGTCTGGAAATTTATCTGGAACAGCCCTTTGAATTTTGTGTATTGAATTTCACATACACTAAACATATTAAAAACAATCATCACCATTTTGTCATTTTTTAAAACTAGTAAACCAATAGAAAAAGAGAAAAGAAAAAATGAAGTGACATACAAAATGATATATTCAAAGGAGAAAATTTTGCAGACAAATAACTTGGGGGAAAATAACTACATCGAAATTGATCACACTTAAATTGAATAGCCTGGATAGTTATTTATAGGTAATATAATGCCAAAAGAAAAATATTAATGTGTAATGAATTATGTCTTTGGAGCTTTCTTAAAAAACACTTTAGGACTTGTTGCAAAAACAATACTATTTGAATACAATGCTCTGATGGTTTCATTTAAGTTTTGTTTACTTTAAGTATTTGATAGACAATTTATTCTCATTTGTGTCAACAAATTACCTTGTCAAGGTGTTAAGAGCTAGAATACCTCTATTAATGTTTTCATGATAAATGTATCAGAGATAGTTGCTATAGAGGATAGAGAGCTATCTAGGAAACAAGAAGACCTGGTCTCAAGACCATCTCTGACACCTGTTAACTATGTAACTCTGGATAAATTGCTTAACATCTTAATGCCAGAAGGCAGCTCTCTAAGAATAAATGGGCAGCGTAGATAGTGATTTGCATTGGCAGAGAGAATTTGCTCACTGGGAATTCTTGGATATTCCTTTCAAAAAAAAGTCTATTCCAAAACAAGCAAATGATAATCTAGTTACAAAAACCTAGGTGGTCCAGTGGGTAAAGTACTGAACTTGAAGCCAAATAGCCTGAGTTCAAAGTTTAATTTAGGCCTATTAGCTGTGTGTCCCTGGACAAGGGACTTGGCCACTTGAGCTCAATTTCCTTTGTAGAAAATGAGATAATAGTAACTACCACCTTACCAGGTTGTTTTGTGGATTAAATGAGATATTTGTAAACTACTATTAACATCCAATTATTAGAATGTTGCATTAAGTTTCTCAATGTGCAATGATCTACTTCTGGGAACCTCACTAGTGCTGAATATGAGCTTAATTTAGAGAGATATAGTGGTATAGTTATTTTTATTTGTTATGTTAAGGGCTAAACACATTTCATTTGGGGTGTTTCATTAGCATTAAATACTCTACCATATCCAACTTTATTTTTTAACTTGAAAAAAAGTCTTTGATTACAATCCAATCAATTTATTTTCTTTACAGTTGCTAATCTCTGAATTTGATGAACTGTTTTATTGCATAAGGATAACATTTTAAATTGGCCAACTTTGATTCTTTGTCATCATTTAACCTCCGGCAAATATAATCTGAAATGTATTTCTGCAAAAATGTAATAGTATAATTTATCAAGTAGGCAATAATTTGGACATTCTGAACACTTGACTCAAAATTAATGTGCATTTCTAAAAGTAGTTTGCTTTTGCAAACTATATAGTTTTTAAATAATTATTAGAGGCTACAGGGGATTTTTCCCATTTTATATAAATATATTATGAAAACCAATCATACATAGTAGGTATAATAATAACTGAATCATGCCTGAAAGTGATTTTTGCATTCTATATTTGGAATTAATTCATTCTTATTCATTTCTCTTGAATTTGTTCCCATGAATTCCATTTATTTTTCTCATTGAAGAGAGATAAAGGCATTTAATTTCAGGTGAAATGATGTAAAGAAACAAACAGAATTGAAAAGTCATTGATGAAATAGTGTTGTGTAGTAAAGTTTCTTTCATCTAAATAGATGTTTATTTATACAGTGCCTAAGGAATAAGATAATTGTTCCATATTAGAATTTATTGTGGATGCAAAACCAGGCTTTATAAAATATCAGTAAATAAAATGGCTTCAGGAAAAGAAGGATTGAGAAAAATCAACATTTTTATCAAAAAATGATTAACTTTTAAAAAATAAAAAATTTTAATTAAATATCATATATTTATTAAGTGCCTACAGTGTACCGGGTGCTATCCTACATTCTGGGGATATAACAACAAAAGAAACAATTAGTCTCTGCCTCAAGGAGCTTACATGCCAATATTTTTCATCATGAAAAGGATAAGCCCAACATAAGTACATATGTATAGTATGTTTGAAAACAATTTTCTTGAAATATAAATTGTTAAGTTATATGAATAAGTTATATAAATTTTAATTACAAATTTAATTTACAAATTAATTTACAAATTTAAATAAAATTTAATTACAAATACATATTTAAATACAAATTCAAATACATTAAGAAGGGATCCTGTGCTTTTCCTGTGACAGTGCATTGGACAGAAGAGTATATTGAGAGTGAAAAAAATTTAACCTACTTTACAAATATGTAGTACTATGATTAATTCAAGTTTAAGAATTGCTTTCAGTGATAGCTACACTATGTTTCGAACTTGGAATAAAACCTGAACTTGAAACTTTTTATCCAGTTTCAATTTTAATTTTCCCATAAATGAATTTAGGAATTAGAAGAGAGATGTAAAACAGAAAAGCCTGCAACAAAAAAAGAAGTCTTTTCCTTGAATTAAAATTTAAATCCAAAAAAAAAAATAAAGTTTTTATCAATGAGATAATGGATATGTGTATGCAGAATTCTTTTTTCATAGCTGTTCAGTCCATATTCTTAGCCAACTCTTTTCGTTTTCCATTTTCCTGCTATCTTCTATGTTATTTCCTGTGGAGCACCCACATTAGAAGATAAACTAAAGAGTGAAAGTGAAAGAAAACCACTCCTAAACTGTATCTATATAATGCAAAAAAATTAACATTTTCATAGGGTAAGAGGAGAAATTAGACATACCAATTAATTAGCAGATTGCTAGACTGTACTGAGCAATTGAAATAAACAATTCTAGCTTTGTGTTGATGTATCTTTATTTGCTATTAAAACATTTGAAGGAAATAGAAGTATCTTTTTTGAGATATCCATCAATTGAAATCATGATGCTATATCTTGCCTCTATAACATGGAAAAGGAGAACATGAGAGCATCTACTGGATTCAATCAATGAATCAACATTCCAGCTGTGGTCCTGTCAGAAATTTTGCAAGATAGCACAGTATTTAGATTTCATGAGTTTACTCTTTAAAAAAAGTTATCCAATTTGGGAAAAAATTTAAAGGAAAGCAAATCCACTTCTGATTTTCAATAATAAGAAATTTATGTAGATTCACATTAACTAAATTCAAGGCTTTTGATCAGTAACTAGTTTCTGTCAACATATAAAATAAAGAATCAACATTCCATTTAAAAGATATTTGCCCAATTTTTTCAAGAAAAATATGACATAGGTTTTTTCATTTTTTCTAAATTTGTGGGAGGAAAGGTAACATAACTCTAGTCTTTGGGACATAGCATTAACTGAGCTCCCTCTCATCTGAAAATACTTTTAAAATAAAGAGAGATGTGCATTGCCAAAGAAACTGAGAGTCTAAGTAACTTATTTTAATTGAGAAGTGCAAAAAGGCTGCTCTCTGATATGCTTTTGTTTTCACTGGGGAAAGGAATTGTGTTTCAAAGGTGATAACAATTTTTATAGTTTGATTTCTAAGCCCTAGATTAAAAAGTAAAATAAAATAAATCATGTTCCTTTTTTACAAGCAATTTAACAATAACTACAAAGACCTATCTTTGAATTAGATCAGTTTTTGAAGTCTGACAGTTCCTCATAAGTCACTAAAGAGGGGAAAAAAAGAAATTAGTCTAGGGATCTGCTAATAGAAATACCCTGGAATGCCAAGAAAATTGTCACACAATTGTGTTTCTGGAAAGCTATATAAAGCACTTTTATCAATGGGATAATTTTAAAGGCAATTGGAAGATTTAAAACTTAATGGAAACTTACCTTAATATTTTTGGAGTATTAAAGAATTTTTAGTAATTAGAATTATTTTACTTTTATTTATATACTTTGTAAGTTCATTTGGCTATATAATGAATTCTCATGGAGGAAAGTAGTCCTGCTTAATGTTATTTGTTGTCCAAATAGTACAGAAAGATATAAGTACTATGGGCAGACCCTATAGTACAAATAGAAAAGATATGAGTTGACCACTCCTTAAGTTCAAAATCTTCTGAGGACTACTAAAAAGCCCAAGTTGTACCCATATTTCTGTGGACTTGGCTTTTTTTAGGAGGGGATTGCTCACCTTGAGAAAGTACAGTATAATGGATATATTACTGTTCTGACACATATTGATTGTGTGATACAGAACAAATACTTGAATGACTTGGGTTTGTTTCCATTCACTTATACTCTCCTTAGTCTAGTCAACCCTCTATAAAAAGGAGAAAAATCTAACCTGTCTATCCTGATAATAATTTGTGTTTTTCTAGCATATTAAAGGCTTCCAACTATCTGACCTCATAACAACCTTGTTAAGTGGTTATTGCAAGTACTATTATGCTAGGGGTTTTTGGCAATAAACCAACTGAAGCTTAGAAACGTGAATTGACATTCAGAGCAAGTGGCAGAGCCAAGAACTAAACCTAGGATTCCTAACACTGTGTAATAGACAACCTTGCTGCTACTGTTTTATCTTGCTAGGAAAAATTGATAACATAAGCCAGATAGCATGGATAACTTTATTTGGGAAGTCTTTATTTAGAAGACTTTAGAAGAGAAGTAAAAGGTTCAATGTCACTTTAAACATCATTGTTAAATGGAACAATCCTGGAATACAGAAGTGTGTCCACTATTTCTGTGTTTCCCATTCTTTCATATCTTTGATTTCAGACATTTCAACAGTCTTCTCTGCAACATAAATCAAAGAAGAAAAACAAAGGTAAGAAATGAAGATTGCACACAAATCCTCAGTATTTATTGAATACTTACATTGTGCATGGCTCTCTGTATTGAGCATCATATTTACTAAGCTGTTATTGTTGTTATTCAGTTGCTTAGTTTCTTCATTGACCTTGTGGATCACAATATGCCAGGATCTTCTATCCTTCATTATCTCTCTTGTCTACTTTGATAGAATTAAAATGCTGTCATTGTATGAAAAATTAGTCTTTCTAATTTAGTCAGAAGTTTTCTTTTAAATTTTGTTTTCTAGTATTTAAGTCATGGAAAGATGTGTATTAAGAGGACCTAAGCTCAAAAACACCTCTGTTACCTGTGAAATCTCTCTGGGCTCAATTCCTCCATCTATAAAATGAGAGTATGTTAGAGACTTTCTAAAAGCCCTTTTACCTCTTGACTTATGATTCTGTGACTCTAGCAAACACAGTCACAAGTGCCAAAGCTGTCTATCAATTAACAAGTATTTAAGGTGCTATCCTAGGTTCTGGAATCTGTATTATTTTTATCGGAATTCATGGTCTCATAATCCCGAGCATAGATGGGATAGCAAATTCCTTACTGAACTGGGATTCCATAAGAAGTGAAAGAGAACTGGAAAATGTTATAGGTATGTGGCCTATGTATAAACAAAAAAATGTCCAACTAAGAGTATTCATCTCGGAACCCAAACTTAAACCTTTTTGTGTTCTATAAGTTTCTCTCAGTTTTGTAATGAATGACTTTTAAAAATAGTGTCATACATTGATGTCTTTAGGTCCAATTGCAGGCAAGAGCAAGCGACGAATTTCTTGTAAAGATCTTGGTCGTGGTGATTGTGAGGGCTGGCTTTGGAAAAAGAAAGATGCCAAGAGCTATTTTTCACAGAAATGGAAGAAATATTGGTTTGTTTTAAAGGATACATCCCTGTATTGGTATATTAACGAAGAGGTAAGCCACAAACATATTTCATTTTCTGGTGTGTTTAATGTTCTTAGGAAAAAATCCAAAACATACAATGTATTTTTGAAACATATAATCATATGAAAATCATTTTGTAAGACTTTTGTTAGTCATCTTTCCACCTGCACTCTTTAACTAGGCATTTTTGTGGACTCAAAGATGATATTTGGTTTATTTTAATATAGCAACTAAATCTCCTTAAGTACAATGAAATATAGCAGTACATTCTCTAAATATAACTAAAAATATCAAACTAACTCAAGCAAAAGCTTGACTAAAAGGATTATTATTCATGAAAATATGAGACCATATTAAAAATCTTGCCTTTGCTCAAGGTCTTGTTTGCTTTCCTTTCTGAATTTTCATTTCAAATTTTAAATACCTGAATCCCTTGGATTCATTTCAGTTCATCAGAAAAGTTGGAAATATATAAGAAGCTAGATTGGTCCCCAATATCCTGCCTAATTGAGGGGGAAAGAACAAACTCACAAAATTTTAGAATCATAATGTTAGAATCATCGAGCAAATATTTATTGTGCTAGACATTAGGAATGTAAATGCAAAATTGCAAGAGAACTGTATCATTTTTATTATTTTATAGCTTACATATGAAATTCTTCTGGATTCATTTTAATAATAGTCTTACTACCCTAATACTTGTCAAAAATGTTTTGCTGGAATAAAATTTTTCTGTTAACCACATATTTATAAATATCACCTTCTGGAATTATACCAAAGAATATGCTACATTCTTATGAAATTGTGCCACTAGCCAGGAAGAATATCTTTGTTTAGATATTTCTCAGTCTCTACATTGGCCTTTACTTTTCTGCCACAATCATATAATTGTTTATATTTTTTTCAGGCAGAATTTCTCTTAAATGGAATAATTGCATCAATGAATTCCATTTGTGTTATTTGTTTCTCAAACAGTAAAATGTTTATTATTCTGGATAGATCAATTTTATGGCTCTTATGGTCATTACCTTCTAAAAATCCTTGGTTTAATATCAACAACTAATTATAATTATTGCTGTTGTTTTTTGGGAAGGCAATTAGGGTTAAGTCATTTGCACAGGGTTACACAACTAATAAGTGTCCATTGTCTGAAGCCAGATTTGAATTCGGTTTCTTCTGACTTCAAAGGTGGCACTCTCTTCACTGTACCATCTAGCTGCCCCTAATGTAATATTGTTAATGCATTGGCCAGATCATGATTGAAAGCTAATTATCAGCTTCTAATTTAACAATGTGATTATTTTTATAGTATTGTGTCATACAATAAATATTAGGACAGCCAGGTATTGCAAAGTGGATAGAGTGCTAGTCCTGGAGTCAGGAAAACTCACCTTCCTCAGTTCAAATCTGGCCTAAGACATTTACTAGCTGGGAAAGTCATCTAACTCTGTTTACCTCAGTATCCTCATTTGTAAAAATGATCCAGAGAAGGAAATGGCAAGCCACTTTAGTATTTTTGCCAAAAAAAACCCTAAATGGAATTATAAAAAGTCAGACATGACTGAAAAAATGAATGAACAATATTAATAAGTATTACAATATATGCCATCAAAATAGGACAGTTCTTAGCGCACTAAACACACATTTGTTCTTACCCCTCTGTCCTCATTGTTTGGCCTATTCCCTTCCCCTCTCTCTTTGACTGTTGAGCTTGAAAATATCCAAATTTTTTCCTTATCTGGAAGCTTTCCCAATTTTAATATCAATAATGACCTTCCAGTCAAATTGAATTATAACACCATCTTATTAATCTCTAGTCCACATATCAAGTAAGTACCATATATAATAGCAACCAGTGTTAGTATCCAATCTATTTATGAAGGTCCTTTAATGAATCAATCCAAAAGCATTTAATAAAATCACAACCTTCCATGTTCTAGGGGCTGGGTAAATCACTAAGGATACAAATAAAAAATGAGATGGTTCCTGTACCCAAGAAGCTTACTTTTTACTATGTTAAAGTTAGGGACCAAAATTCATCAAAAGCTTTGTATCTCTGCTCATAGGACAATGTTCAGGAAACAATATGCAGTTAATAAATTTTTCTGTTATTTATAGTTGTGTAGTCTGCAGAAGTTATTTCTATTTTTTGCAACTCATCACACATTATGCTTTGTTATATACTTTTGATAGTTTGTATGTATGCATATCTATACAGTAAATGCACCATCCTAGCCCTCTACAAGAGAATCTTAACTTCAGTGATTAACATACTTTGTTTTTAGTCATAAATTAGCAATATCTTTTCTTCATTGAGAAGATCTGAAAGGAATGGTAAGAAACACTGCAGTGTCTACATTTTAATTTGCTGTTAGACAATTTATCAATAAATCTACTGGCTTCTAAATTATATATTATTTTTCTGAATGTCAACTGTGTATTTTTGGACATTTTTATCTATTAGTTTCTAAAGGTTATAATCAGTTATGTTACCATTGCTAAATTAATAACTCTTCAAAGTAATATTATTGTTCTTTGGGAAGTAAAGATTAAGTCTGATTTATATTCCAAGTCATACTGATTCCTAACAGTTTTTTTTTTTTTTTTGGAAATAGCAATGACAACTACAATAATAATAAAATTTATGTAATATTTTAAAATCTGCAAAATGCTTGCTCTGTGTTATCTTTTTTGACCTTTACAACAGCCCTGAGAAATTAAGTTACTTGTCCAGTCACACAGCCAGAAAGTATTTAAGACAAAACTCAAATTCAGGTCTCATCTCCAAGTCTAGTACTCTAGCACCAACTAAGAAATAAGACTGCTGTACCTAGGGTCAGGAAGACCTGCATTCAAGTTCGACTTCAGACACGTGTTATCTCTGTATGATGCTAGAAAAAATCACTTAATCGCTTAACCTCAATTTCCTCATTGCTAAAAATGGAGCTAATACTAGCACCTAATTCATAGAATTATTGTGTGAATCAAATAAAACAACATTTGTAAAACATTATATAAACTTGAAATTATGATTCCATTAAAATAGTGTTGTAGGAGGAAAAGGGCAGCTAAATGGCAGTGTAGTGTTCGTCTTGTCTAAAATATGTCTAAAACATAAAAAATGTCTAAAAAGCTCTGGGAGCAGGTTTCCTGGGGAGCTTCTGGAGGCAGCCTTAGTTTCAGTTCAAAGTAATAATCACCTCAAATGCAGCCAGCTGTTAAAAGTTCAGATCTTTTATTGTCTCTTTCACAATAGCCCGGTTAGTTTTCTTAGAGGCCTATCTCCCTCCTTGGTTCCAAGAGCTCTTGCAGCTTGTCTTTTATCACCTCTCACTCCCTCTGAATCTCCAGTTCTGAATCTCCCGATTGAATTCTGGCTCTGTCAATCTTCCGAATTGACTTACTTCTGACTCTAAGAGCTTCTTATATATGATCTCTTAAAGGTGTGAACCCAAAGGTTGACTCCTCCTCTGAGAGAGTGGGATTGTAGGAGGTGTAACTTTGTGAATCTCCCAGATTTGTGAACTCCAATGTGTGAGCTAATGTGTTAATCTCAAAGGTGTAAACTTAAGCATTGTTTCTATCAATTCCAGTGAGTTAACATTTTGTAAGGATTCTAACAGCATAGTAGATAGAATATCAGTCTAGGAATCAGGAGGACCTGAGTTCAAATCCAATTTCAGACACTCTAGCTGTGTGACTTTAAACAAGGATAACCTTATTAGCCTCAGATTCCTCATCTGTAAGATAACCAGAAGGAAATGGCGAACTATTCCAGTGTCTTTTCTAAGACAACCCTAAATGGAGTCACAAAACCTGAATAACAAAAGTTGGGGGGAAAGTCTCAACAGATCATGTGATAGATAGTGCTCAAATTTTCATTCATTCATTCAAAATATCCAGTAAAAATCTACTATAGTCACTGCTATGTGAATTTGAAATGAAAGCATTGAGTAATGTGTGTGTGTGTGTGTTTATGTTAATTATAGAGCTGGAAAAGATCTTAGAAATCATTGAGAGATTAGAAAAAAGAACAGAAAATAGAGAACAGAAACTCTAGCTGCTTTTGTTGAGGTGTTACAAAATTAGAATGAAAGTGTTGAGGAAAAGTTTAATTTCATTTTAATCAGATTGGTCAAATTGAATGCAACTGTTTCCCCCACCTCAAAACAATTGAAGAAAATTTTAAGAACATCATGATAATCCCAAGTGGCATAAACAAAGAAAATAGTCACAAAGTTTTTATCTAAACTTAGATATTGTATAACTTATTTATCATAGCTTCCCATATTTTAGGAGAAAAACAAGCATTTATTAGTTTTTTTTAAGTGCAATTAAAAAATATTTTACATGTGGAAAGACCGTGTGTTTACATGTGTTAAAGAGCAATATTAATTACATTCTGTAGAGGGCCACAGATAGCGGGGGAATTCTGGGTAAGGTATAAGACCCTTCAGCCCAGAGGGAACCTGCTGACAATGTCTGGTTTGGTTCCCTATCTTTGCTAAGCCCTCTTGGCCTTCCTGAGATGTCAGGGAGGGCGTGACCACCTGTGTTCTACTTGAAGCAAGGGCTACTTACAACATACCATATACTCGAATCCAAATAGTCAAAGAACTAATTAATCTCTATTAAAACGTGTATGTATTCTGGAATATGAAAAATGTTGATTTTGTATATTTAATAAAATATAGTTCAGTTCTGTTGATTACATTTTTCAGGAGCAGCATTTAGCAAAGTATCTTGATAAGGAGTATTTTATCTTCTTTTTTTGTATATTGTATATTTGCATTGTTGCATATTGTTTAAATAAGCCGAAATCAAAGTTGTTGGAAAATTTTAAATATCTAAATCTTGATATGTAAATTAAGGGAAAATGTTCAAAATGCATCAGTACTTCAGGTCCAACCTTTGCCATTGAAGTACATGAAGGAGAAGCCACAATTGTCATTTCTAAAATATCAGTCTTGGCTCTGATTTAAAGAAATAAAATGAAAAGTCACTTTGATACATCATTGGAAATAAATTATATGATTTAATTGTAAATCATCTGTAGATGATGTACTAAAAAAGACTTTTTTTTATTCTTTAGGATGAAAAAGCAGAAGGATTCATCAGTTTGCCTGAATTTAAAATTGATAGAGCCAGTGAATGTCGCAAGAAATAGTTAAGTGTCATTTTTATATGTCTTTCCTCCCAGAATTGGATCATGATCATAGATACCCATAGATTTGTATTCTTGTAATAAGCAACTGTTGTGCTTCAGTGGTTTTCAGTCATTTCCAACTCTTCGTGATCCCATATGGGGTTTTCATTGCAAAGATACTGGAAAGGTTTGTTATTTCTTTTTCCCCAGCTCATTTTACAAATGAGGCAGAGAGAAGTGATTTTTTTCTAGATCACGTAACTACTAAGTGTCTAAGGCCAGATTTGAATTCAGGAAGAAAGTCTTCCAGACTTCAAGTCTGATATTCCATTCATTGTGCCACTTAGATGCCCCCAAATTGGGCTAGACTGAGTAATGTAAGAATGTGTGGTCTAATCAGAGAAATAATGAGATGGATAGCTTTGTGTATTTCTTTAAGACTTTCTTCCATGTGGCTCTATCATTTTTCTTCTAAGACAGAAATGAAAAAAACATCCTTTTCATGTGAGCAATAGAATTGCATATAATATAAATCTATTTTTATAAAAATAAACCTTCATTTTTTATGATCAGATGAGATCAAGAGGGTCAGGACTCCTGGGCCTTACCTCTGGCATGAACTCCTGTGTGCCTCGTGAGATAAGTTACTTAGTTTCTCCTTATCTCTCAGTTTCCATTTCTATAAAGTAACAATAATCATAACTATCTCAATGTAATCTGACCTGCATAGACTCTTCCCTGGTTGAGATGCTGATTTAATAAAGTTTTCTTGCTCATTCTTCATTTTGTTTCTATGACTTTATCACAAAAAACCTAAAATAGTTTGAATTCCTTAACATTTCTTTATGTTCTATTTTTTCCCATACTCCTGAATCCTTTTTTTCCTTCTCTTCACTTACATGTTATAGAAATAATTTTAAGGTTTAGCTAAATTGTGCAAAGTTACTCTTTATTTGATCAAGATTTTTTTTCATTGTTGAGACCTCCATGGCTTATCCAAATAGGACTTTCAGTTAATCCACAGATCCAGAGATTAACAATTAGACAAAAGCTATTTTGAGAATGGCCACATGTATATTTTAATATGGAGTTTGCTTAAGGTAAATGGATAATATATAGATTGTTAAATCTGGTGTAAGGACGAACTGAATTCATATATCTTCTGTGATACTTAATATTTCTCTGATACTGGACAAATCACATAATTGCTTAAACCGCTTTTGGGGGCTTACTGACTGATTCATATTTAGCTTCAGTCTAAGTTGATGGAAGTAGTTAACACACCAGGAATTGCCACAAGCTTGTGAAATCACAAATCTTTTGTATATTGACATAGAATTCTATTTATATTTATGCTCACTTATCCCACTTAGATGACTGATAACATTTAATGACTAAGCTGATTTCTTGAAAGACTTTTTTTTAAAACTGACCTTTCTGTCATAGTGATAGAAACAACTATTCATATGGACACAATAGCAGCCTTAAAGCATGTTAATGAATAGCAATTTTCTTGTGCCTGGAAATAAAATACATGCTATTTTACCTACTTTTATATTCTTTACCTTTCTTACAGTGCATTCAAAGCTTGTCATCCTAAAATTAAAAGTTTTTACTTTGCTGCTGAACATCTGGATGATATGAACAGGTAAAAAAAAAATGAACAAATTTTACAAACTATGAAATACTAATCATATATTTTGCAGATACCCTGAATAGTTGTAGTGATGTTACAATAATGCTTATGTATATTCAATAGTAGTAGTATATCTAAGATCTAGAAAGATTTGTTTGATTAGTGTTCTTAGTTTTCTCCCTTAATTGAATCCACCCATTATTCCACAGGACCCTTGTTACATCTGATTTTAAGCTGTGGCTTTTTCTTTAGTGTTAATCATGATCATTCACCAGCTAGGGAGTGATTTTGTTAGTTATCCAAATCAATATTAATCTAAATGTGAAAAATGTTTAGAGTTTTTTTATTAAACTCAGTTGTAAAAGTAGATATTCATCAATAAATATAGTATAGTATATAATATATACAAGAATATAGCATACATATATAAAGTATGTCTTATATGTTATTGTATATTATAGCATAGTTTACACACATATGCACACACATACATACATACGCCTGGAATTCTCAGAAACTGAAATGAAGTAGCATACATCTCAGATACTAAGTGTCTAAGAAAACTGTCATTTCTTTCCCTTTCTTTCTATTGCTTAACACTCCAAGTGGCCAATTTCAAAAATATTTAAGATATATATAATATACATATATATACATATATATATATATATTTGATTTTTACCTCCTTTTATCTTGCAGTAAAAACCTTGTCTCCAGGATCCTCCCTCCCTAATGCATCTTCCCCTAATTTCACATAACTAAAAAAAATCAATAACCCTAAAGAACACTTTTAACTATGTTATTTCCTTACTCAAAATCTACTACAATGACTCCCTCTCTTTTCCACAATGAAATACATAATTTTCCATTTAGCTTTTAAAATCTTTCACAATATGGGATAATAAACCTAAGCAGCTTATTGGACATTACATTCCTTTGTGAACTCATCATACCAACCAAAATAGCCTGATCAATATTCTCTTTTCATTTCCCACCTCCATGCTTTTATACTCATTTTGTTCCTCATGCCTGCAAAGCCTTGTTCCTCAGCTCTACCTCTTAGAATCCTAGTTTCCTTCAAAATTCATCCAAAACACCACATTCCACAGGAAAATTATACTAATCTCTCTACCTCATCCCTTCCTTTCTCCCAATGCCTAGTGGTCTCTTCCTAAAAATTACTTTGTATATATTTTGTATAGGATTTTCTTTATTCTTCTGTCTTTGTATTGCCCATGCTTATTACAAAGTGAGTTTGTAATAAATGTTTGTTCAACTGAAGTGAATTGAATTGTGAGGATGTGATAAATTAAGGAAAACTTGACCATATCCAACAATTAGATAATTCATGGGAAGATCTTCCCATATGCTAAACAATTTCCTAGATGGATGGATACCATAATGTGATTGATTTGGGCTTTTTGTCCCCCTTCACTTCTCAAATACTCCTCTGCTCCATCTCTTTCTCTTGAATAATGTTGATAATAGATCAAATGTTTTGCTATATCTGACAAAATTTCCTATTAATTGATATAGATTGACCAGTATATGCAGATAAATATGGACCCAAAACAAGAAAGAGAGAGAGATTATCCATATTAATTTTAGATAAAAGATTTGCTGTTACTTTATATTATTCATAACACCTTTTGCCATCTTTTCCCTATCTGTAATTAATAAATACTTAACTTTAAAAATACATAGATAATCGTGTCCTTCCATAAATAATTTGATGTCACATAGATAAAATAAAGAAGATTAAATTTTAAAATATTAATGCTTCTGGCTAGAATCGAATTTCTGGGCTTCTTTTCCCCCTAATGCAAGAAGATGGATATTGTAGAAGAGTAGGAGGCAGATATAGAACCAGATGGTACATAAAACTTGATATAAAATGATTTACCATTAATGAGAAAGCTGAGCTTTTTATGTGATCTATATCATATTCTCTTGATTTATATAATTTGTTAATGAAAATGCTACTTGAAATGCCTTTTGAAAAACTGGACAGTTTTTTGCACTCCCGATTTAAGTTTTTCCACAAAATGGAAACATTCATTCATTTGTATTGGTGAGAATCTTGCTGTTACTTTAGCTTTTAATTGTTCTGCCAGGCATGATTGAGCTGGCTACTCACAAAACATTGCCCACATATTGAGCTCACAGTCTTCAAGATAGATGTGAAGGGTTTGGCTCACATCTTGAACAAACTGAAAAGTGAGTGAGCAACATCCATGAGTAACCCCTTCATCATAAAGTTACATACATGCAAAAATTGACTTTGTCCATAGAGGGAAGAAAATACACACCTCTAGTAAATGAATTATATACAGTTAAGGCCAGTTCAAAGGTATCACCTCCATCTTAGAAAGATAATAAATGATTTCCTGTTCTATGACTCATCCTAATCTGATTGTTTTATCTTAAATAAATGACAGTAATTTTATGCTTTTTTCCAAAAAAGTCTTTGTCACTTACTCATAAATCAAATCTTATCTTATCAAATCAAAAAGTATACTGACTTTATTATCCCTATTCCCAGACAAAAATCCTAATATTTTTAATTGTATCTGATTTGTGAGATGCTAAAATCAACCACTTTTTTGTTATTTTCATTTTTACTCAAGAAATAGATCTAAGAAAAACTATCCTGTATGAAAAAAAAAAACCTTCTGCACACTTTAAATCTTTAAGGGCTTTTTAATATAAGCTTAGAAAAGAGGCAAAATAACTTTCAAGAGTTATATCTATTAGAATACTGAGTCTTTTCTTTTTAATTATGGTCTAGTCATGTTTCTCCTTTTGTTCTCATTCATATCCCTGACAACTACTTTCATTAGGGAAGCCTTTTAGCACCACTTATTATTTTAGGTGAGACAAGAAATACAAATAGCAAGAAAGTATTGATGGGGCAAGTGCTTTCTTCTAACAGGTAGGTTTCTTTACCTTTAATAATAAATTGTTTGTGTGAGTTTATATGCATATGATTTACAGACACATACCTACCTTCTCAAATGCAAGAAATCCTTTCAGTATATAAATCATAGTAACATTGAAACTCTTCTTTAGATTAAGATTTAATTGGAAAAAAAGATTTAATTGGAGTTTTTAGACATTTTCTTATTTGCTTCTTTATGAAAATATGATTATAGTATCTCAAGCCACATATAAAAGTGGATTATTCATCCAACAATTTTATAACCTAGTTCTCCTCTTTCCTGATTCTTTCTTGTTTGAAGATTTTTTTGTCAAGAAAGATAAATCCTTTTTTTCATACTTTCCTTTATCTGCAGCCTTGTGAAAGATCCCATCTTCGTATATTATGTCATCCACTCAATGGGCAGTTATTAAGAACTTATTAAGTACTGAGCTAAAGGCTGAGAATGCAAATAAGGACAAAAACAGGTTTTGTCCTCAAAAAGTTCACATTCTAATGGGGGGGGGGGGGGAGGAGTGAAGACAACGTTGAAATGAGGAGATAAATGAGATATATGAAAAGTAAAGACACTACCAGTTGAAGGTATCTGGAAAGTCCTTCTAAAGTAGGTAGGTTTGAGTTTAGTCTTTTTATTTTATTTCTTTTTGACAAAGCAAATAGGGTTAAGTTATTTGCTCAGGATCATATAACTAAGTAAGTATTCAGTGTCTGAGGCTAGATTTTAATTCAGATCCTCCTGATTCCAAAGCAGGTGCTCTATCCACTGTACCATCTAACTGCCTCTTGAATTTGAGTATAATCTTAAAGGAAACAAGAAAAACTAAGGATAGACCATTCCAAGAACATCCAAAGTAAAGGCATAAAAACAAACGATGAATTGCTGTTCTTTAGGTATCACAAATACATCAGTGGAGCTCTGTCAAATACTTCAGAGAGAGAAATAAAGTAAAGACTGGAGTGGTAGTAAGGAGTGATGTTATAAAGAGTTTAAATGCCAAAGAGAAGAGTCTATCAATATTTGATTCTGAAGATCATGGGCACCCACAGGAGATGAATAGTGGAGTAACATGATCAGAACTATGCATTAGGAAAATCACCAAAGGGAAGGAATAAGCCAAGTGGAAGGAAATACGGAAACTGGGAGGGAAAGGGGTGAGATAGGGGGAGGAACTCTAAGGTGGAGGGAGGGATACTAAAAAGGGAGAGCTGTGAGAAGCAAGTGGTGCTCACAAGCTTAATACTGGGAAGGGGGATAAGGGGGAAAGAAGGGAGAAAAGCATAAACCAGGGTTAACAAGATGGCAAGTAATACAGAATTGGTTATTTTAACCATAAATGTGAACGGTGTAAACTCCCCCATAAAGAGGAAGCAGTTAGCAGAATGGATTAAAAGCCAGAATCCTGCAATATGTTGTTTACAGGAAACACACCTGAAGCGGGGAGATACATGCAGGTTAAAGGTAAAAGGTTGGAGCAAAATCTACTATGATTCAGGTGAAGTCAAAAAAGCAGGGGTGGCCATCCTGATCTCAGATCAAGCTAAAGCAAAAATTGATCTAATTAAAAGAGATAAGGAAGGGCACTATATGTTGCTAAAGGGTAGCATGGATAATGAAGCAATATCAATATTAAACATATATGCACCAAGTGGTGTAGCATCTAAATTCTTAAAAGAGAAATTAAGAGAGCTGCAAGAAGAATAGACAGCAAAACTATAATAGTGGGAGATCTCAACCTTGCACTCTCAGAATTAGATAAATCAAACCACAAAATAAATAAGAAAGAAGTCAAAAGAGATCTAACTGTGTTTCAATTGATCAAGGATGGACAGAAGGAGCTACACCCAAAGAAAGAATACTGGGAAACAAATGTGAACTATTTGCATTTTTGTTTTTCTTCCCGGGTTATTTTTACTTTCTGATTCCAATTCTCCCTGTGCAACAAGAGAACTGTTCGGTTCTGCAAATATATATTATATCTAGCATATACTGCAACATATCTAACATATATAGGACTGCTTGCCATCTAGGGGAGAGGGTAGAGAGAGGGAAGGGAAAAAATCAGAACAGAAACAAGTACAAGTGTAAAAAAAATTACCCTGGCATGGATTCTGTCAATATAAAGTTATTATTAAATAAAATAAAATATAAAAAAAAAAGAAAGAAAGAAAATCACCTTTGCAGATGACTGCTAAATGGTTTGGATTAGGGAAATAACATGAAGCACAGAGACCATAGATGGAGGAGAGAAGATGTATAGGAAAATTGTTATGAAGGTAAAAACAAGAAGACTGAGAAACTGTTTGGATATAGGGTGAGAGTATCCATACAGAGTAGAGGATAATACCAAGATTTTAAGGCTGCATGACTGGTTGGATATACTCAATAGCAATAGTGAAGTTTGGAGGAAAGGAGACTTGAATGCAAAGATAATTTCTCTTTTTGGCATGTTAAATTTGAAATACCTTCATGGTATCCAGTTAGAAATGTTTAAAATGCAGGTAATGATGTGTGATTATATCTCAGGAAGAATCTAGGACTAGCCATATAGATTTGGAAAATCATCTGCATAGAGAAGTTCACCTACACAATTCTTTTAATTGCAGCAAGGATATACAATGGACTTCACCTCAATAGCAATTCCATTCATATGTTTCCTAAGAGGCTTTTTTTCCCATAAGCAGAAAAACTGCATTACTTTTCAGAAAAATTCCATCATATGAGTAATGGAAAAAATAATACATTCCTTGGTAGACCATTCAAGGAGTTTTAAAGAGGTCTTGTAGTTTTATATCTTTAGTGATTCTTGTAGAAAAAGATTAAAAGACCTTTTGAAATTCTTTGATCTCTAAAAAAAAAATTCATTGTTTTTTATAATACTCATAAAACAGAATTTCCTTGTAGAATTGTGTAACAAATAGAAAAATATGAAGAAGCTGGAATAAAATAGTTTAAGGGTCCTTTTCTTCTTTATCCATAAAACCCTGAACCAGATATTCTCCAGAGCATGTAAATATGTTATTTGCCTCATAAGTCATGGTGTGCCAGTTTTACTAGAGGTATATTTTCTATAACTCATCAGGAGATTAGTTGTCAGCTTCAAACTTCAATTAATGATTTTTAAAATTTTAGTTTACATGTCTTATTGATATATGATATTTTTCTCGCGTGTCTGTGAGTTTTGTTTTTTTAAATTTTGGTATTATGTCACTGAATTTGATCATCCTTTCTTATATCCTTTTCATCTTCTTCATTACTTTCCAAAATTGGGTGATGTAATATGCTTACACAGTTTTGTAGGGTTTTCTTTTTGCTGTTCCAAGGACCTATGATTGTTACAATGCTGGAATACTATAGATACTTTATAAATCTTTGTCAACTAAAAATACAGTTTCTTTTTAAATTTCCTGTTCTTTCAAAATTATATAGGACCTAGATGACTATTACTCTTAAAACAAAAGGTTAAAGTACTTTCAAGATAATTTTATTTTCCAAAGATAGAATTCTACAATTAGTTTCATGAGATAATCACCTGAACCCATGTTGCCACCTCTTGGCATAAAAGTTGAAATATGGAAATAGTTTCAAAGAAACTTCCACTTGTCAAAAAGGATAAATTTATATCTCTTTATGTAGCACCAAATAAGCTACATAAAAAAAAACACTTTTTGATGCAGTTATTTCTATTAGTGTATTTAGATTATGTTATTCCAATAAATAACTCCAATTAAACTCAAATGGCATCTTTAAAATTACCCAAGTTCTAAATTTTGTTATCATATAATAGCTTGGAATAAGAATCCAAAACTATTTCTGATTTGAAAGTAGATTTGGTAAATAATTCCAGATATACCAATAGGAGGTTGTCGTGTTGGTTTAAAGATTTAGTGGTTTGAGAAGCTGATACATTGTGAGCACTTGGATAATGAACAGACTGAAAGTCCCCATGGGGGTAAGGCTGCATTGCTCAGGCAGCTGACTATATTTGACCATGGCAGTACTCCTAAAACACAAAAAAATAGCAGGAGTTTATTTTTAATTTATTTTGCTCAAGGAAATAGCTCTTCTGAATCTGAGCAGAGGTTATACATGTATGTGACCAAAAATCACAAACACTTTACATTTAAAGGAAAGGTTCAAATTTATCTCCATAATGATTTTTTTGCCTGTTCCATGAAATATAAATTTATTTCATCAAAACATATAACTAGTTTTTTGTTTGTTACACAGCTAACTTATTCCCTAACTAAAGAGCTCTGAATGTTTTCCTCTATTATCAGGCCAAATAAGACATAAATAAGCTTAAATTTTTAGAAAATAATGTTAATTCTGAGCATACAGAACAGCTGAGATAATTGGAATGATGACACATCTATAAACCTTAGGCTTAATGAGACTTTGATTATCCTAAAACCTTTATTTTACAGATATTGCACATCTTCACAAAAGATGTTTTCATTGAAAACAGAACCTTTGATAGGAGAATAATTTATACAGAGGCAAAATGATCCTTGGAGATCATTGCAGAAAAATCATAGTATCAAAGAAAACATGTCATATGGAGAAAAATCTTTTCCATGTCTCCTTCAGTCCATTTATATTAATGTGTATTAAGCAATATGTAAGAAATTGTGTTATAGCTACTGATAATTTTTTAAAATATTTGTTCTTTCAGATGGCTAAATAGACTTAACATGCTAGCTGCTGGATATGCAGAAAGAGAAAGGATCAAGCAAGAACAAGGTAAAATTCTATTCATTTAACTATTTCATTTTACCTCCTTATCTTTAAGTTATTTTAGTGAGGGTGGAGGCAGTTGAGGGCAATCCGATAAATATCCTGGATCTATTAGGAAACTATCAGTTTCATGGTGCTTTTCTTCTCCTCACATCCTACTGTCATAGTGGGGACAGGACATAGCCTTTTCAGAGTCTGCATTTTTATATATGTAAGTATATATGTAATTACTAAATAATGAAGCAGTATGGCATTGTGAATCAGGGGCCAATTCTGAAGTTGAAAAGACCTGAATTTATATTCTACCTCTGAACTCTTCACACAGTATGACCATGGGCAAATCATTTGAATCATCACTGCTCTAAAACTGTAAGTTACAAATGAGTTGTAAACTTTTATTTGCTGAGGAAGTTTCCATACTGATAGTCCCAATCACTGTTGAAATCACAGATCTAGGCTTTAAAAAAACAAGGCAATTATAATAATAACAAAATAATAGCAGACATCTATATAGAATTTTAAGGTTTACAAAAAACTTTATATCCATTATTTTATTTGAACTTGCCAATTCTGTGGATAGGAACAGTTTGGTACAGAGCAAAATGCCAACACTGATGCTTACTATCTATGTGATCTTAAGTAAATCAAAACTCTCTGTGCCATAGTTCTTCATCTATAAAATGACAATAACAATAACAAGAATAGTAGCTAACATTTATATTGTGCCTCCTATATGTCATATACTTAACAAATATCTCATTTTATTCTCACAATAATCCTGGGAGGTAATGAAATACGTGAGTCATGGTTCATAGTTTGAAAGAATTCACAGAGATTTTCCTGAAGTCACAAAAAAGTGTGTTTATGCCATAGTTGATGGACTATTCTAAAGGGAGTCTAGTAAATTAGAAATAGTATAAGGAGAGTTTTATATACTGAAAATTTGGGGCTTAACTAGCAGGCTAACAGCCTAAAAAGTTGTAAAGTATAAAAAAAAGAGAGAGATAAAGAAAAAACCAAAATGTCTTTTCATCCAGGTAAGCAGACAGGATGTCTTTTAGCAAGGTACTGTCAACAGACAAGATTTTTTTTTTTGCAGAGTACAAATAAGGAGAAATAGATAAGAGGTTTTATTGTTCCAAGTGTCTTAGTGAGGTATACAATTCTGATTAGACCCTCAGCTCTGACACATCATTTCTCCCCCCCTTTCTATCTTTTGGGAGAAGAAATTCTGGGAATAAGGGTTGGGGACCCATCAGTTAGTGCTTTTATTATCCCTACTTTACAGATAAGAAATTGAAGTAAATAGAAATTAAGGGACTTGCTGAGAGTCAGACACCTGTCTAAGACCAAATTTGAACTCAGTTCTTCTTGACTCAGTTTCCCAGAAAATGATTGGTTTGGATTAAATGGCTTCTGTGATCCCTTTCAAATCTATGATTCTAGTCCCCATTTTCTAAGTGAGGAAACTGAGGTTCAGGGAGACTAAGTGACTTGTCCTTATGGTCATAAAGCTTATAAGAATTAGAAGCAGTTCATTTGTGCTCACTTTAAGACTTTCTATATGTTGCCTCCCAAACCTATTCACAGAATTATCCTATTTTCAGAGTAGTTCCTGAATAAATAACAGGGATTAGTTTTTATTCAGTCTTTTCTCTTCAAATAGCTTAGGATAGGAAAATATTCATATCCTGTGAATATTTTCTCTGTTAACACCAGTTAAGAATTTTGGGAAGTTGTATGGAAGAAAGGAGGAAGAGAGAGGTTTATTTAATAGTACAGGCTAGCCTGTCTTTCAAACATGTTGACCCTGAAAACAAAGAGCTCTGAATTATAGACTTGCCCATTAAATTGCCTTTTTCTGAATCAAAATTATTATAGTTCTCTTCTGTAATTGCTTAATCTTCTGTGACTTTGTGGATCATATTTGCTTTAAGATTACGGACATGACATTACATTTTGGATATGGGCATTCACACCTCACTAATACACACACAAAGTTGTGGTATAAAGTAGCTTTGAGACAATTCTGCTTTTTCCAATCAGTAACCAAAATGTCATTGCTAGTAAGCTTGCAAAAACATAAGTAATTTCCAATATGATTTGAGTCATCCTGAACTCAGGAGATTGTCAGATGAGGCACATATATTTGTAGCTGTATCTCTACCATCAAAAGACAGTTGCAATCAATATGAATAGTGAATATTGGGTGATGAGGGAAGCTTTAGCAGACTTCAGGGATATCCATAATTAGTTAATTGCACTGAAATTTCAGATTAGCTTCTCAAAACTGGAAATTTCAGAGATTTTGTGACACTAAATAGGTCACTTGACCAGTCAATAAGTAAATGATTAATAAGCATTATGAGATACATAAAAAGACAGTACTTTGTCTCTTCATTTGCATGAAATATCCTAAGAACAATTTAAAATACAATGTATAAGTAGTGCTATTTAGTATTCAGTGGAAGGAACTAAGTAATTATATGCTAAAAGAATACAAAGTAAAATAGACATATAATTCAGTGAGGTTATTCATGGAAAGCATTACAGAAAGTGAAATTTTGAAGAAGGCAGTGGTTATTAATTGGTAGAGGAGAGGGTTAGATCCAAATATAGCTATTCATAAATAATCTGGCTAGATGTTATAGCATATGCTTCCTATAGTCCCAGTTATCTACTGGGGCATCTCTTAAGTTTAGGACCTCTGAGTAGCTGTGATGTATGCACTAGGACCAGTTATCAGCATAAAATATCTACATTTAGAGGATGAGCCCTTGGGATGGGAAGAGGGTAGGACCAACGTTAGCAGATAAAAGTCTCAGAGGTGAACCAATCTACTGAATAGCCCCTTGTACTTCCAACCTGGATAAAATAGGAAGACTCAGTTTTTAGAAAAAATAAACTGAATAATAATTAATGTTTCAATATACAATATTTAAATAATATAAATATTTAGCTTGGATAATATATCATTTATATAGAATGACATGTTACATATAATATTTTAATAATAAATATTTTTATTCCATTAAATTATGTGGAGTCTGTCTGTCTAATGGATATCCAGAAAGATACCATAAATTAAGTTTCAAAATATCCAGTGTCCAAATTTCATTTCTTTAGCCTAAAATTGATCTTATTTTCTCCTTCTCCTCTCTTAAATTCTTTTTATAGCTAAAAGTAGGATTAGGTGGTAGGGGAAGCAGGCCATTCCCTTTCATGTTTATATCAAAAACCACTGACTAGACAGATGGAGTGGCATATTATTGTAGTCTTAAAACTTTAGGAGATTGAAACTAAGGTTAAGAACTGTTTGAGTTCAAGAATTCTGGTCCACACCATTTGAATGTGTTTAGTCATTTTGGCATCAATAAATATGGTGAACCTCAAGAATGAAGAACTCCCAAATTGCCTATCCCAGGGCCGAAATATGTATAGGCCTACAAACATGGAGCACTTCTAAAATTGCTGCATCTGAGTCTGCTTTATTGACTTAAGATATTAAAGAAATAGAGATGTAGATGTTGTACTGACAGGAAAATGGAGCTTCGTAAATTAAATTTGTATGAAGAACAGAGCTTGCTCTTATTTTCTATATTTTGTCCCTTGGCATTACTTGATTCTGAGCATGGTCTTGATTATGATAAATTTTCTCTATACATTTTTTTTATTTTATAACCAGAATTTCTTTTGAATGAGAAAATTAGAAAAGTATATTGTGTACATGAGATCAGCTATTTACTTCATAGTAACTTACTCCATAAGTTCGAGCCTTTTGTTTCATCATGTGAGTATATATTTTAGCATGTTATGATATACCTAAAATAATAATAATAAAAACAGATAAAACAAAAGTATGCATAGAATAATTTCACATATATGTATATATATTTGTATGTAATGATAGCCATCTTTAGGATGAGGGAGAAAAGAAAAGAAAGGAGGAAAAGAAATTTTCATTATCGTTTTATAATTAAGAAGAATATAAAGTTGAACATGATAGATATATAGCTTCATGTACAATCATCTTTTTATTATAATGTTATGAAAATGTTTGTTTTATTCCATAAATTAAAAATAAAATAGAGATTAATAATAATAATAATAAATAGTCATGGTACCAATGGTTTACATTTTGTAGCATTTTTATAGTTATAAAGCATCATTTTTAGTTTGATTCTTAGAACACTTAAATACTACAAATATTATCACCCTTATTTGACAGATGAAGAAACTAAGGCTGAGAGAATGTTATTTTCCTAAAGTTATACAACTAATAAGGGAGAGATTTTGATGATTACTGATGCTGGATCCAATATATTTTATGGCACTCTGACAATTAAGGAGTTACATAGATATAAATAATATATAGATTTATTGTGGTTGCTATTATTCAGTTATATATGACTCTTAGTGACTTCATTTGGGGTTTTCTTGGTGAGGATGCTAGAGTAGCTGGCCATTTCCTTCTCTACTCATTTTACATATGAGGAAACTGAGGCAAACAGGGTGAAGTGACTTGCCTAGGATCATACATCTAAAAAGAGGCTGAGACCAGATTTGAACTCTGGTCTTCCTAACTCCAGGCCTAGAACCCTATCCATTGTTCCACATAGCTGCCCTAATATATAATCAATAATATATAGAATGTATAGTAATATAGAGAGATCTATGAAATACAGACATAATTTCTAGGACATAATTTAAATTTCACCTTAAGATAACACTATCCAAACATTTTAATGTAACTTAGAAACATACAGAAATTTTCACCTTCAGGATCAGAGATTTAGAGTTGAAAGGAATCTTCATCTTCACTTTGTTAGTGAGGAACCTAAATCCCAGAAAGTGACTTCATTACAGACAGGCAGGTAACAAACAGCAGATATAAAATTCTAATTCATATTCTCTAATTCTAAATCTGGTTTTCTCTCTAGTGCACTATGCTAGAAATTTGGATAATTATTTTCAAAGAGATAACTCACTTCATATATTTGTTCCTTATTTTTAATTCTCTGGTGGCACCATGAATTCTCAGCACTGGAGTTTGAGAATGTGAACAAAAGATATTTTATCTAAATAGTCCTTTGGGAGTTAGAGAAATTCTAATAAAATGCAAAGAAATGTCCTTTGTGGTAGAGAACCCACCAAAGAGCATTTTCACATAAATGTTCAGTGTCCAATGTAGCTAAGAAGTTTCATATTGACTTGCTGAAGTTCATTGACTTGCCGAAGCTCATCTGAGAGATATTAAAAAATAAAGTCTCTTTATCAATTGTTGTCCTCTAGAAAGAAAGATGTGCCAAGATAACCAATAAGCTAATGATTTATTAATCATCTTTTCAAATTAAAGTCCATTTGTATTAATATTTCCTTTCTCAGGTATTTATATAATCTTTATAAAGTTTCCATCATTATTAAGTGAATGCAAAGTATTGTCATTTTTTATAATTTTTAAATTTATAAATAGTGGTCTTTGGAAAAAATGCTTTTTGATGTAATAAAATCAAAAGGTGAATGGAAATTTTATTTTTCCTTTACTGCGGTGTCTACCATGTTTACCTCTTCATTAATTTTTGTGTTTTGATTACCACAAGAAGTAAAGAAGGACTTAAAATTCAGTGTGATTATTTAGATTATGGCCAATGATAGTGCATACATATGTGTGTATGTATGTGTGTGTATATGTATATATCCATTTGTATATAGGATGAAACTATAGCTTAAAGGTCAAAACAATATAGTATTTAAGTTTCAAGTATCTTTAAATTTTAGCAGAGCCCATTAAAAAATGAGTTGTGATAAGGAACATGGCTGCTTTTCTCTGTGATATCATTATTGGACCTTGCCTTCTCTCTCATATGCAAAGACATTTAGTAAGAAGAAGAAACTATTTTTCGAGGTATTTAATCTTTTTTCTGGAAAACCTAAGAAATTCAGATAGGTGGTATGAAAAATAACACACAACTATCCCCCAAAAAAAGAAAATAAAAGATGACATCACATGATATACTAAGATAGGACAGTCCTGCTGGGAAGAAATAATTTCCTCAAAGCTCAGAGCTTTAAGAGATATTTGCACATATACCAACTGTAATAGAAAAAGTATGAGTATTTAGAAAGCCTTTTTTTCCATGTTATGGAAAGTTTTTTAATGTGCATTTATTGGCTTTAGGAAAGATGTAAAATTGTGGAAATAGGAGAAGTTTTAAGAGAAAACAAAAACAGAAGTTAACTGTGAAGCAAGAATGCAAACATATCAATATGTTGGAGGCATCCTGCTCTAACTTCAGTCCAGTCTCTTCCTTTGAACTGAGCAGCAGGTAGAAGTGTTTCAGTGAGCCCTAGATTTTCTCCTCAATTATAATCACTTTGTTTTGCCTTCCTCATAATGTGATGTTTCAGACTATGTTGAGGCTGTAAAACCCAGAACATACTAAAATTTATACCATCAGCAGCATCATAAATTTCAGAAATTTTTTGGTTCTGGAGATAATGGAAGGATTCCACAACTAAAACAACTATTTATTTTTTAAAAGCACTATCAGGGAACTAAGGGGCACAGTAAATAGAACACCAGCCCTGGGATCAGGGAACCCATTTCAAACCCAGCCTCAGACATTTACTTACCATTATGACACTGAGCAAGTCTCATAACCCCAATTGTCTCAAAAGAAAATCATCTCCCGTGTGTTTATGCACTCTGATAGGTGCAGAAAATATTAAGGCCAAAAATGAAACCACTTCTGCTCTCAAAGAGCTTACATGCTACTGGAGAAGACAGCATACATTCATAGAAGTATATGCAAGATCCACAATACTTTGGAAAAGGAAATGTATAAGCAGTTGGAGAAGGGATAAGAAAAGGCTTTAAGTATAAGTGGCACATGAGCTGATTTTTTCATGAAAAATAAGGATTCTCAAAAGGGGAGTGAAGAAAGAGGTACTGTCAGGAATAGGAGAAAACATTGCAAAAAGATATGAAGATGTGAGGTGGAGTGTTTTGTATGAGGAACGGTAAGAAATCTAGATTGGCTAGACCTGGGAGAACATAAAGGAAGCTCCTAGGGCCTTCAGTTCAGAATGATAAGGATCTTAGAATGACTTCCCAATGAAAAATTTCAGGCCTTCAGAAATTTATTTACGCTACAGCATGTCAAGATTCACCCTTAATGGTGTTGGCCTAAATGTTTGTAAAAATGATTTCAGCTGCCAGAACTGTCTGGGCAGCCCACCAGAGAAAAGAAAGAGAAAGTCTCATAAGTGATGACTGGTTTATTTTGACTCACTTATAGACAATTTGGTATTAATTCATGTTTTGGAGATTGCTTTTAGAGTAGCTTCAGTGACAAGTAGATCGACTGAGAAGACATGAAATATTAGATAAACCTAAAACTGTAATTCTATTTTATTTGCAGTTCTATTATATGTTGCAGTCCAACTTTTTCCTGGCCTAGATATTTTGGTTCAAGATATCTTTCTTTCTCCCTTCACCTTGGTGTTGTCTTAGCATGAGGATCAATGCAAATTGAACCATTCAGCAAACACTGGCTCATCAAACAGATACTATGTACCATCTTTGAGCTAGCTGAAGGAGATACAAAATTTAGTTAATACACTTACCATCTTATTAATGAACTTGGAGAAATATAGAACAAAGAACTATGTGAGGTCAAAAGAGGAAGAATATCATAAAGGGATTAAAAAGCTTTACGTAAAATTTAGCTTTTTACCTGGGATGGATAGGAATTCAGTAGAAGAGGAAAGGGGAAAGCATTTCAGGTATAGGAAAAAGCAAAAGTGGCAAAAAATACAAGTTGAATTTAGAGGATGAAGGATAGCCCATTTTGGCTGTAGGGAAAATAGAGAAAGGCACAATATGAGATTGGGCTTCTTGAAGATGAGGACTATTTAATTTTATCTAATTTAAATTTTATCTAAACATTAAGCACAGTACGTTACCCATATTGCTGCTATGTTTTTGAGTCATTTCTACTATGTCTGACTCTTCATGGCCCCATTTGGTGTTTTCTTAGCAAAGATCCTAGAATAATTCACCTTTTCCTTCTCCAGTTCCTTTGTTACAGATGAGGAACTGAAACAGAGTTAAGTGACTTGTCCAGGGTGAAATACCTAGTAAGTGTAAGAGTCTGGATTTGAACTCAGGAGAATGAGTCTTCTTGATTCCAGATCCTTCACACTTAATAGATGTCTGTTGCAATGAATTGAATTGTAGTATCTTCAATGAGTAGCAATGAACATTGAGCTTTCTTGGATAGTAGGGAGGCACTGAAGATTGCTGAGCAAAGAAATAACAGGACAAAAATCTGTGAGAACTAACTGTATACGAGTGAGGTAGACAAAATCATCAAAGATTTGTAATTTTGTTAAACACAAATTCTTGTTCTTTGGTTAAACAGAACATAAGAAAAGTTAATAGAAGCTGTAATAGAGAAGAAATGTCTAATGTGAACAAAAGTTCTTGCAGATTATCTGTCCAAGATAAATTGAGGTTCTATCAGGCAGATATAAAGAGAATGAAGAAGAGGGTGGAGGGAGGGAGAGAGAGAGGGAGAAGGAAAGAAAGAAGGGAGGAAAGGAGGGAAAGAAGGAGGGAGGAAGGGAGGGAGGGAGGAAGAGATGAAGGAAAGAAGCAACCAAAGAAAGGAAAAAAAAAAACCTACTTTTTCTCCTGTCCTACCAAATCCATTGGTTTGCATAAAATTACTGGGTTTTCCTAAACTGAGCATTCACCCACTGGTTGGGGGTGGGGATTGGGAGTGAGATATTGATGTAACATTCAATTATGCACCTATTTTGCTACTTTTGGCTTAACCTTAATGTATCTCTCAGTGTTACCCCCTCCACCACCACCAAAAAAAAAAAAATTACAGAATCTGCCAAGTCACTTTGTCTACCAGCTTACATTTTCTTTCCTTTTAACAGAATTCTGGAAGTCTGGAACTTCCAGCCCACACCGGCAGATTTGCCCTTTTTCATTTGGCAAGTATCAGTGATTGCCGTGTGTTTCAAAATAGAGGTGGGAGTATGGTGTCATGGCGACTGATGTCAGCATGACTCTGGAAATAGAGTTGGTTAGATAACCAGTCCATTGAAGGCAGTGAAAGGAATTTTCAGCATTGTTTTTTTTTTAGCTCTATGTATGAATATCTCCAGCATGTGTGTGCATATGCAGCATGTTCGTCTGTAATCACTCCATTTTTATGGTAGAATGGTATAACTGAAAAAAATAATATCTAGTGACCTGATTCATCAAGATGTGACATGCCTCAGCTTAGAACCTAGCCACCCTAAACTAAACTTCAGCATGGGCTCTCTAAAACATGGGGACAAACAGTTATTCTCTTTGAGAAAAGAGTCACCATGAATTGACTCTGTCAAAAGGAAATAGGAGCATTTTGATATGACCCTTCCATTTGTTATATTCAAATAAGAATGTATTTCTAGAAAGTTTTACTTGGAAGCTTTTTTTTCATATCTTAATGATCTATCTGTGTGATTTTTTAGATTACTGGAGTGAGAGTGACAAAGAAGAAGCAGATACTCCCTCGACACCCAAACAAGACAGTCCCCCACCCCCCTATGATACATATCCAAGACCTCCTTCAGTAAGTGAGCAATAGAAATTTGCTTTTTTGTGTGTGAAATAGCAGGAGCATTAAGTTGAAATTCTTCAAGTCAAAAGACCATGATGGTGATGATGATGATTGAAAATTAGAATCAGAGTTTAGTATCCTCAGAGAAAATGAAAATTAAGATCTAAAACCAAGAGTGCAAAGAACAGGCACAATTAAGCAACTAAGACAATACATTTACTAGGCTACCCTGAAATCCAGGTGATAATAATGAAGATTTGAATTAAGTTGTTGGCTGCACAAATAGAGAGAAAAAGATGAAGTATTAAGATGATACAGGCCCAGATTCAATAGGATTTGGCATCTAGTTGAATTGGGGGGAGTCAACGGGAAGGAAAGACTCAGAAGTTACTCCAAGATTTGAAACATGGATGACTAAAGGGAGAATAGACAAAAAAAGATTGTATTTATAAAGAAAAATTGCTATAATGGTGTTAGATTTTAACAAATGTAAAAATATTAGGTTAAAAATATTTCCCAGAGTGATTAAAAAAAAATATGGAAGGTAAAAATTCCTTTTAAAAAAGCCTAAAACTTTCCTTACATTGTTTGCATGTATATGGAACTTCAAACATTTTTGAAACATGTTCAGGCTTCATGCATTCAGACTTTCTACAACAGATAACAGAAGTTTGGTTGTAGATGTGTGGTACTTCAGTATGCTTCCATCCTCAAAACATTTTCATTAAAAAGAGATTCAAATGTGTTTTAGGAATTTGTGTATGTGAACTCACAACTGTGAAATATGTATCATAAGGCCAAATAGATTCTGTAAAACAATAAAAACAACATTTGCCTAGATTTCGGAGCCTTCAACAGAATATCATAACACATATTCAATGGAAGCTCAGATCAAATGTATTTTTGTACAGTCATCATATGTATCTTTCCATAAGAAATTAGACATAAATGCACATAGGATTACACAGAAGAGACCTTAGAAATCATCTAGTCTGCTCATTTACTTTTATGGATAAAGAAATTAAAGCCCTGGAACAGTAAATACTGCAAAAATAATAAATACTTGCTCTCTTCACTTGAGGAATGATTTCCTCTCATTACTATGAAAATATGCTCCATAAATTAATTATTAGAGCTGCCTAAGCTCACATAATAACAGACACTAGTGTCCATTATAAAATGATGAATTAAGCGGCAAGATATAGCTATCATATTTCTCCCTCCTTTCCATAATATGACTGAATATTGAAATACTTCTAAATAGCATTTAAGAATCACTATACCGGTCTTAGTCAAAGTATTTTATAATCATAAACTAAAGGAAATCATAAGGAAAATTCTATGTTTAATTATTAGAATCCTTGATTCATAATTACCAAAAACACCATAATCTTTATAGTATCCAACTATAAACAAGGAATGGATCACTCATAGTAATTGCTTATTATTAAAGCTCTTTAGTTCAATATAATTAGTATTTTCTTTCAATAAGTAATACTTCAATTTACCTGGGAACCCAAACTAATCAATTAATAAGTGTTTGCTATATAAAAAGCATTGCAGATTAAACTCCATTCATGCTTTCACATTTTATGCTTTTCTCTAGACTTTTTATTAAAGATCCATCCAACACAAAAGTCCTCCAAGAATTCTTCAAATATTTTAATATTTTTCGAATACCAGTGCAGTCCATCTCTTATCCCTCACTCTAACTGGTCCTTCTAAAATTAAAAAGTATTAATATCTCTTGCTTTTTGTGTTATGGTTATTTCCCAATATAATCAATTCCCCTTTAACAAGAAAAGAAAAGTAAAATTGACTGAGAAAACAGCCTTATTTGATCATGTTTGCAACAATGATCTATAATCCCTCACCATTGTACTGATAGTATAAAATTTTGTTTATGAGCTATTCTCTAGGGCCCTTTTTTCAGTCATACATATACTTCTACCACTTTTTGCATGTAAATCAATAAGGGATATATGTTCAAATTTCAAAGCATATGTGTATTACACATATTTTCTGACACTCTTCATGATCCAATTATGATCTTCCTTGCACTAACAAATGAACTATTAACTAAACTATAATGTGTTAGCTAATAGTTATCCTCTGTTTACTAACAGTAGCTTATTTAGTTATAAAGATTTATTCTCTCCATCACCGACATTTAATCCTCAACAGAGGAAATCAACACAGTAATTAAATTAACCTGGCAGCATTGGTATACCCATTGGAACCTTGGCACTACCCTGGGAGACTTTCTAAAACAGGAGGTGCTGAAAAAGATGAGCAGCTGAGACTGCTACCAAGTAAAAGGAAAAATGAGATTTAATAAAGGTACTTAACACTATAGCAGAGCTTAGCAAAGGATCTGGCACATAGAAGATACTTAATAAATGCTTGCTAACTTGACTTGAAGGTCTGATTTCCTCTTATTCTCATGAAGACATAGTTCATAAATTAATTATTAGAATTAGCTAAGATCACATAATAATAGACAATGGTATCAATCGCAAAATGTTGTATTAAATGGTAGTATAAAAGAATCACACTTCTCCTTCCTTTCCATAATATAATGCTATTCATGGAATATATATTTTGAGGTCTTTCAAACTATTGTTTCAAAAGAAAACAGAGGAAGAAACCAACTCTAGCCTTGTTAAAATGACTCATTGAATATAATAACCCCTAAAATTTAGGAAGCCAATGATGCATATTACGATTTAACATTAGGGAAAGCAAATACCTGTTGCTTGGAGAAAATGTCCATTGCTACTTCCTTTTCTCTGTAAAACTCACTGTAGTCAGAGGACTACAAAATACTCTACAAATTCCAGTGAATGAGGAATGCTTTTATTCAACGATCCTGGGCCTTAATTATAACAAAAATTACTACACTACCTAGAAAAATGAATCTTTGAAAGCAGGTAACCAATCATATCAAATCAAGGTTTGATAACAACTAGAGAGCTTATATAGATCTCAGGAATTCTTAACTTTAGAGTTAGATTTTCCTGCCAGGGAATTGTGCTTTCACTTATAAATTTCCAAATTTTTTCCCATAGTAAAAAGATTGGATTAATCTTCAGTGACATATATTTAAGCATATGTTAGATATAACATCCATTAACAAGTAACTCTGTCATTGCTTTCTTTCCCTGGAAAACACATTTAATATGAGGACTCATTATGCAAAAGGCTATGGCAGATTTTCTATAGGATCTATTAAAAAAAGAAATTTGCTAATAGAAAAATAAAATATTCTGTTACTTTTTAGACTTCTTTTCCCCAGGTTGCATAAAATTTTTAAACAGGCCCTTTGCATTGATTAGCATTTGTGGGCTCCAGATAGATACAAATTAATTTTTTTTTACATCTATGGCATTTGTGATAACCAAGTCAATAATTCTAATAAGTGTTATAACACTTTATGATTCTGAACATGTTTTGACTAGAATCTATAAGTAAGCCTAAATGTTCCTTTAAAGTACTTTAGAAATTTTTTTAGCTTTAATTTCATCTGTAACTTTTTTTCTTAATGTAGGCAGTTTAAATGTTTAACCTTGTAATTTATTATTGAGTTTTTCCATTTAATACTTTCTCTTTTCTTTTTAAATGTAAACTTGCAATGATTTCATTTTAATGCTTCCCTATCCATGTCAATCACAATATAATTTGGATACTAGTCAAAAAGCATTTATTAAGTCACCAGGCACTGAGCTAAAATAGGAATACAAAGAAAACTTTTTAACCTAGTCTTTGTCTTCAAAGAACTCATATTTGAATAAAAAAGACAACATGAAAATTATTACATATGCAAGATTTATACATTCTAAGTGGCATAAAAAAGGCATAAATAGAGGGAAGTGAGATCAGGAAAGACCATTGGCAAAGGTAAGATTTAAGTTAAATTTTGAGAGAAAACAGAAGAGAAATGAGAGCCACAATAAAGGAACACAGAGAAGAAATGAAGTGCCATAGTCAAGAAATGACAGAAAGACATGTCCTGGATAACAGAAAAAGGGAAGCCAAGTACAAGCAGATAAATGTTGAGTTTTCAGAATATCCCAGTAGAGATTAAGCTTGCTAACAAGTTTATCCACTTCAGTACATTAGTTTAATTGTCTGGTGATCCCTAATGTTATGTTCCCCAATGATAGAATGGTGTCCGTTATTTCTATGGAGATTAATCAACCATAATAATTTCCCTAGATGAGCTGTGCCAGTCCATATGTGGAACCCAAACACAGTCGGCTCTCCTCTACAGAGACCTCTCAATCACAGTCCTCTCATGAAGAATTCCGCCAAGAAGTGGTTGGGAGCAGCGCAGCCTCCCCCATTCGCAAGACAGCCAGCCAGCGAAGGTCCTGGCAGGATTTAATTGAGACTCCCCTGACCAGCTCAGGATTGCACTACCTTCAGACGCTACCCCTGGAGGACTCAGTATTCTCTGACTCGGCTGTCATCTCCCCAGAGCACAGGCGGCAGTCCACTCTTCCAACTCAGAAATGCCATCTGCAGGATCACTATGGGCCATATCCCTTGGAGGGAGAGCGAATGCAGGTATTGAATGGAAATGGGGGCAAGCCTCGCAGTTTTACTCTTCCCCGGGATAGCGGATTTAGTCACTGCTGTCTGAACGCACCCATTAACGTATGTGATCAACCTGAGGATGCGCAGCAGACAGAGGTAGAGGAGGACGAAGAGGAGGAGGATGAAGAGGGGGAAGCTGCAGGAGAAAACATAGGAGACAAAAGTAAGTATATTTGTTCAATTGCTTAACTTTTATATTAAAAGTCTTAACCTTTGCAAAAATTTATTTTAAAAGAATCTTTTCTGTTTTTCTTTTCTTAAAATATTGGATCTCATTATACCAGGGATTAGGTATTCTTTGGTGACCTGCTTTCATTATTTTAGTAATTTGAGAGAAAAGTAAGAGAAATGTAGCGTCAGTCCCAAAAATCAACAATAACAGCAAATAATTCTTTTCCCCATCTACTACTATTGTTTCTTAGAATGGCCACTTGAATTTCTTATTTCTTTATCCATGCACTTTGATTCCCAGATATATATGTCATCTCTTTAGATCACAGTTTTGTTAAGGGATTATAAATGATTTAAACTTGGAACAAAAATAGCTTTAACTAAAGAAGTAAAAGATGTTTTATTTAATACTTTAGTACTTTCTCTTAGAGAATTTGAAGGGAGAAATCTCAGACATAATGTTTTATTAGGAGAAACTTTTCCTATAATCTTCCTATGAATTGTAAATATGTGTGTATATATAGATATAGATATATATGTATGTATGTATATATATACCTATATATGCATGTATATATATATATATCTATATATGCATATATATATGACTTGGTTTCCAAGTAACTATCCAACTCATAATTCCTTCCTATTCTTCATGCCACAAGCACTTTTCATATGATTACACTGTGCAGAATACTAATCTAAGTACTGAAATAGATACGAAGTTTAGATAAGACATGGTCCCTGCCCTCATGGTGTTCATAGTCCAATAAATATAAATATACATTGCAGATTGCTCCCATGATCTGAAATAATCTCTTACAAAAACCAGTTGAATTTGACCTAAAGAAGCCATGGGTTTGGCACTCAAAGAAAGCTAGTTAGCTTTGCCACTGATTTGGAGGGGGGTGCATGCCACAGTCTATACCCTTACCACCAGATTTCCATCTTGCAAGTGTGGGATTCGAATTACACTTGGAGAAAGCGTAGTAGGGTAATTCAACACAAAACTTTTGCCCCTGCTAGAAAACCAACTGCAATTCATAGCTAATGTCTACTGACAGGTCAGTTGCTTTCTACTTATGACATTTCAAATTTAACATAATTTAAGTAAAACTATAGGGTTTATTTTGAAGCTTATCTGTAAAATAATAGTTGATCCCTGTTGGGTTCTTTATCATGTCAGATAGTATGAATGTAGACAGGAGTAGCTTACATTCCCTAAAGCATAACAAGTATACATAATAAAAATCCATATAACAAAGGTTTCTTATAAGGTGACTTTCCCCCAAAATAGTGTGCCTAAAGAAGATTCTTCTGCTATTGTTCTCCTTCCCTTTTCTTTAACATTCCATAGACATGTTTAGCATTAGAGTCCAAAGCTATTTAGGAAGGGTCTGGTAGAGAGGCATGCAAAAGCCATCTAAAAGTTGAAATTTGGAAATAAAAGAACAGTTTAATTTTAATGTTAAAATTATTATAAAAATCATTTAAATACTTTAAAATGTAATGCACAGGGAATTAGAAAGTCACTTTTGGCTCTTTCAATTTCATTTAGGATGCCAAATAATGATTGTTGTGTTACTTGGAGTTTTTTGCTTGTTTTGCATGTACTGGATTTTTCAAAACTTAGGTACTTATCAATTTTAAGTAGCATTAAAAACTAGCCATGAACTATTGAATTGAATTGTGTTAAGAAATAATTTTATCACTATTAATACAGTAAAGCTAGGGAGATGAAGCAGAAAGAGAGAAGTAGTTGGATATATTTTTGGTCTATTTTATCAGCCTTTCAATTGAACATTTTCCAAAGAAGTCAGATTTATCCTTGCTTGATCCCCTTCAACTGTTCCTAGTCTCTTTCTGCTGTTTTTGGCTTTTATTTTGTCAGCCATTTAGTAGTCTTTTGTGTTTTCTGGTGGCATACGTTCATTTTATAGTCATATAGATCCAACTTCTGGATCAACTTTGCAAGTTCCTACATGAGTTAAGTGAGCTGCCAATTTTGGAGCAACCACCTCTTTTAGCACAACTCTCTTTCTTCTTTTTTGCAATGTTTTACAAAAGACCGGTCATGTAAAACATATTGGTTTTATATAGTACATTTTGTCTTTGTGATTAAATGATATGGAACAATCCATGCTTTTTCATATGTTTTTTTATTAATGAGGAATGTGGTTTGATAGAATTGCTTTGACATCCTTTCTCTGCCATTCTCTATCCCCAAGGCTTTATCCCCATTTAAATCTTATCTGGACAATAGATACTTTTCTATGGAAGTTGCTACCTGTTATCTGAGAATAGCTCTAAAATCCTCTTGATGGAAATTTATTTCAGGCCAGAAGGCTTGCTAAAACCTTCCTTTTGACAAATCATTTCTCCTTTGGAGAGTATGTATACACACAAGTTGTTTGACAAATGGGAAATAGAAGTCCTACAACCAGCCTCATGTCTATAAAAAAAGGTTCTTATCTATATAAATTATATTTGTCAAGCCCTAACTTATATTTCCTTCCTATGTTCTACAACAAAAAAGTATAATTCTGAGCAGTTAGTAGGTGGACATCTTAATAATGTGCTACCTGTGTCCTATTTGGAACCAGTATTTGAACTGACCTACCACAGTGAATTTTTATCAATCAGATAAGAGACCCATAAAAAAATAGATTTAATTCCTTCATTTCAAAAATATTTTCCTGAGTTCTTTCAAGAACATAAAAGCAGGAAACTTGGCAGAATCTTCTAAATTGAACAAGCTGTTATGTCAATAAAAAAAAAGTTATAGTGATTATGGAAGCTTGACAAAAAATAACTTCCCAGCTCCACAATCCAAATTATATTTTAGTTGTGTTAAAAATGCTAAAGGGTCTGTGTATGTGTTGCTTTGCAAATCTTTGGCCTTCAGTTTTATGCTCCCACACTTATAAAGGTACTTTATATCTTCTTTTAAAATTAAGGTGTTCAGTTCCAAGTCTAATTGTAATTTGCTGTAGTTGAATTAATGTTGTTTTGAATTGGGTGTTGATAAACATACCCAGGTGAACAGTTATTACTTTGAGATTTAATATATTAAGTGTTTGGTATATATCACCATATAAGAGTCAACTTTGGGAACTTGAGAAAAAAACACATAATCATACCCACTTTAACATAACTTCTGGATTATCGAATGATATGCAAGTCACATGGGCATCATATTTGTACAATAAAGATACAAGAAGATGTGTACACTAACACTTCTCTTCCCTCCTGAATATATTTTGTGGTTTTAAGAACTAAAACCTTAGACATGTGTTCTGTATCTTGGGTTATCAAGGCTCAATCCATCAACTAGTCTGGATGGCCCATAGACATAAAAGACTGTACAGTTTCCCAATTACATAGACAAAGAGAGCTGAGTTCTCTAAACTGGGCTATCAACCGTTACCTTTTAATCCTCCAATCATGAATAAGTTAGATTAAGTTAAACAAAAGAATGGATTAATGGTCTGTATTGATGAATATTCCTACTTTATTCTTCCCATCTGTATCTCCAAACTTCATTCCCCCTCTGTCTTTGAATAGAAGAGCTAATCTAAGCAGCCTACATTATACCAACACTGAGGAAGAAAAGCAATAAAGTTTGATCCCATTTAGTTTCAATAGGCACTCATCAGGATATATCAATTTATAATTCTTCAATAAATTGAAAGCATATAATATGACAGCTCATATCTACCAAGAATAATCACAGAATGAATACATGAAACATATTATAAATACATAGGGTTAGGAGACAGGACCTGAAAGTCCCAACTGAGGAAATTCTAATCTAGTGCAAGTCATAATCTTCTCTCTAACTTATAGTCTTAGAGAGGTGACTAAGCAATTAATTGACTTATTCAGAATCACACCAAGTAAGGGCTATATGTGAACAGCATGATATAAACATTGGTCTTTCTGACAACTCCCTGTCCACTCCACCATGCAGCTTCTTTTATACAAGTACAAACTTGTTATTATATTCTTCTCTTATGTATGTGATTTCTTTATATGACCAATGTGGATGGTGCCCAATATATTTTTAAAAGACAGTACCAACCACAACACTTAAATGATCTTTGTGTCATATGCTAAACCACCTGAAGTCTACTTCGAAAAGTCAAGTATTTCTATTACCTTTATCACTGAAAGCTACTTGCATAATATTTTAAACATTTTAAAGCTTTTTTCTTGTGGCAATTATGATAGTATCATATCCTTACCTTCAGATTATCACTATTTTCATTTACCTAGCACTGATAGATTATACCTCATTTCAGTAGCCTATGATTCAGTTCAGTTAAGATTAATAAGCAGTCATTTTATATAAGAAATTGTGCTAGATAGAGACTACAAAGATAAACAAGAAACATTCCCTAGAGTCAAAGTGAATACCTTATAAAAGCAGGAATGAGATATGTATACCATAAGAATATGCTGGATAAAGGCTAAGGAGAAATATAAAGTATTACGAGAAAATTTAAGGAGGGAGAGTTAATGTCTGAGCTGAGTTCCTTGAAAGCAAGGATAGCTTCATGGTAATCTATATCCACAGGACCTAACTGGTAATTTATAGGTGATTCATTAATACTTTATTAAATAATTAATCAAAGACAAGAATTTCAACAGAGATGAGAAGCAAGTGTACTTCAGGCACAGGGAATGCCTTGTTCAAATGAGATACGAATGAGATTATGGCACAGGAGAAAATACTAAAAGGAAACAAAGGGAATAAAGACAGCAGATTAAAATGCTGCAAAAAAAAAAAAAAAAAAAAAAAAAAAAGCAAAGAAGGGGAAGACAATGGCCATTAAATCTAACAATTAAAGGTTTTCCACATGACCTTGGAAAGAATCTTTTCCATTGACTGGTAGAGTTGGAAGTAGAAAACAAGGGTTTATAGATCTCAGTCCTTCCTCAGAAGCTCTCTAATTCTACTACTCACAGATAAAAAAATTGAGACCTTGGGATATTCGTGATTTACATAAAGTCACACAAGTACTATCCAATGCAGAATTTGAATTTTGATCTTCTGATTTTAGAGGTAAGGTTTTCTCCCACTGTACCACATTGACTCCTTATATGAGTAGTATCAGAAATGATATTTGAATCTGGGTTTAAACCTGGGTTTTACTATAAAACCAATACATTTTCCATTGTACTATTTTGCCACCCTAAGGAAAGAATATTTACTATAAAGTGAAATCAGTGAATAATGACTAATCTTTCTAACAGTTTAACAGCAAAGATATGGAAATTTGTAGAATCATCATTTGAAGAATCAAGGGAAGTCTTGATTACAAAAGGAGGGACAAAGATAGAGGAAAACTGAGCATATCTTTGTTGGTAGGAGGAAAGACATCAGTATGGGAGAGGGATTATCAATCTGTAGGCCTCATTTTTAATTCATACTTAACTTCAGATACATGAAAACTAATTGGAAAAACTGCAGGCATTTATGCCTTCTTGTCATAGCCAATTTTATGAATAAATGAATGAAGTAATGAATGAACGAACAAATGAATGAATGAGGTTGGATAGATAAAATCTGGCATATTTATGGATGATTTGGAAATGAGATGTTTCCAGAGATCTATATTTAAAAATACATCTGAGGAAAAAATAATTATGACCCAAAGTTCTTTGTGTACAATTAAACTGTGGGAGGAGCTCAGAATTCAAAATTAGATGACTGTCTCAATATACTGCACTAGTCATTTAAATTAGCTGGGCCAAGAGCCAACAAAGGAAGGGCATGATGACTACACCACTGCAGTGGGCAGAAGTCTACATGAACATTAGCCAACTCTAGCCATTTTAAGGGAACTGGGGGAATTCTCTAGTGAATCCCTAAATTCAATTTTAGATAAATTTGGGAGGAGGAGGATGTAACTTGGCATGTAGGCAGTGGGAAGTTATTCTAAAAATGTGGAATTGCTATGAAGAGAGAAAGAAGCAGCCAAACCAGGGTGAGAAGAAAATCACTCCCAAGCTGGTTGGTAAATCCCTCTACTTTTTGTTATTTGAGAGCAATTGTATTAGCACAACTAGTAAAATCATTCTTTAAGTTAGAGCTTATAGATTGTATTTGGATGGGGATAATCATTAAGGGCTTTTAGAGAAATAATAATTGGCTCAAGAGCTTAGAGAGAAAAAGAAATCTGAGACATTGGCAAAAGAAAAGAACTAAGGGAACTTAAAGATGAAGGTAAGATGTTTACTTTTTATGGAAAAGGATTTCCTATAAAAAATTTAGCCTTTTTAAAATATATTGGGCAATATCCACATTGGTCATATAAAGAAAAAATAATGATGAAGAAACTATTCTATTAATTATTGAGCAACTTTTAAATAGTAAAGCAATTTAATGGTACTTCAATTATGAATTGTTGTATATACTACTCATAAACCAAAAATGAGATATGAAGTACTATGATGTTAGCATAGGAAGGAAGGAAGGAAGGAAGGAAGGAAGGAGAAGAGAAGAAAGAAGAGGAGAGGAGAGGAGAGGAGAGGAAAGAGGGAGGGAGGGAAGGAAGAAGGAAAAGAGGGAAGGAGGAATGGAGGAAGAAAATAAGTAAGGAAGTTTGGTCTCCTTTGGAACTCTTCCATCCTATCCTTTATCCAGGTTCATCATGGCCTGTTAAATGTGATGAAACCGCAGCTTGAAGTGATTCAATTGCACTTCAGTGAATAACTAGCAGTCCTGCTATCACCAACAACATTTTCTCAAAAGTGTTAATAAATAATGAATCCAGATTTAAAGGGTCATTTTAAAAGGCTCTAAATGCTACTGAGTAACACCAGCATCATGGGTATCTGGCTCAAAATTAAAGTTACTGTTGTAGGATGAGAAATCCTTCTCCCTTTTAAAGAATTTATGGAATGTGTTTATTTTTTTCCAAAGGAGAGATATTAGAAGCAATATTGTGTTTTACCTTGTGAAAACACTGGAAGGATTAGCCATTTTTCCTCAAACCAATATAATAATTTTCCCAGTTTTCATCTTCCAGTTTTAGCAGATTCATTGTCTTTATCTCATTAATAATAACCATACACCAAGATGATCATCCTTTTAACTTCTCCAACATTGGTTTAAGTAAGAAACAAAGATACTATTTGTAATTTTTTCTCAATCTAGTGATTCCTGTGTACAAATAAAATCTCATAATTTCATAATTTCATGGTCAGTTTTGATGGAATTATCTAGTAACTATGAGATCAAAGGATTAGTGAATATTGGACAGAAAGCAAAAGCCCAATCTGAAAAATGACATCTGAAAATTAGAGGGACAAAAGCTAAATTCTTGAATTAAGTAAACCATATTTAGTTAGCAATTTTAATCTGGATTATAAAACTATATCGGTATATGGGCATGTAAATTTTTGAAATGTTAGGAAATTAGCACTATTTAATTAACAAACAAGAAATTAAGGAAATAATAAAATCACAAAGAATATATTTCTTGACTGCCTGAAGATCAGAATTCTAGAGCATCTTCAATGAGGTCCATATTCACTGAAAAAAAAAAAAAGATCCACCTATCAATACACAGGGGGAAATAAAATAGATGAGTAATACAAATTACTTGAGTTATGTCAAATAGCTGAATGGGCAGCCCATAGAGATAGTTCTTGGATAGATACTGCAAAAAAACATTGAGACAGTTTCCTAATTGAATAGGTATAAAACAGTGATTAGATTGCACTTAAAGAAATTGGCAGCTTTTTTTTCAGGGACTTCAGACTACTTTCAAATTTCAAAAAAAATCTAATATTTTTCCCTTAATATTCTCCTGGTGGGGCACCTTGCTATAAATCCTAACACATCACAATCTCTAAAGAATCAAAATTGTTGGTTATTCAGTATGATGATTCAAGACAATTCTTATAGGCCTGGGATGAATAATGACATTCTCATCCAGAGAGAGACTTTGGAGACTGAATATGGATAGAAGCATAGTCTTAGCCTTTTTGTTTGATTGTTTTTTCTTTCTTTCTTGTGTTATTTTTTCTTTTTTGGTCAGATTTTTCTTGCACAACATGACAAATATGGTAATATGTTTAAAAGAATTGCACATATTTAACTATATCAGATTGCTTGATGTCTTAGTGCAGGGGGGAGGTAAGAGAAGGAAAGAGAAAAATTTAGAACAAAAAGTCGTATTAAGAAGAAATAGAATGGTTGAGTTGAAATTTGCACTGGTTGGGGGTAAAGTACCTTCCTCTCTAAGATCATAATTCTACCAAAATAAATCTGTAAACACATTTGTTACAGTCTTTTGGCTTGTTGTAATAAAATACTTGGAAATAAGGAGATATAATAGTGAAGACAAGAGAAATTCAAGAATGCAAAAATAAAAGTAATTAGAGAAGAAAGGGCAGTCAAGTGTAAGAGTAATTCTGAAAGGATACAACTAGGTTCGTTTTTTTCATTTTTGTGTTTATTGGAATTCAAATTTTCTCTTGACTTACCACAACAGCTAAACTGAAAACAGGTAGCCCTGTTGAGAATGATATAGACCCAGATGATCTGAATATTCTATAATATAATATTCATAATATACTCTCCCCTTTAAATATGTTACATGCCTTGGAAGAGAATTATAGTAGACCTCTACAAATCAAGATTCAAAAATATTATCAAATTATACCATTCAAATCTAGTATTGGAAATGGAGGAGAATAAAAGCAGAAAAGAAAACAGGGAATGTATATCTGGGAATGCCCTCATTATCCAAAACAGACCTATTGTCATTTCTTGTTAACTAAGGAAATATCAGCAAGTGTAAATTCATTCATTCAACAAACATTTTATACCTACTTTGTGTTAGGGACTTAGAGATACAACGACAAATTACTACATCTAACATTCTTGTCACACCATCAGTGCGAGTGAGATTTAACATATTTCTAGGTGATCCACTAAATATATAAGCACCACAATTATGACTCCTCTTCCCCTCCTACCCTTACCCCCATACCAGCCTGGTTTAATACATTCCCCTAGGTCAGAATCAGCACATTGCTTAGTATGACATTATACAATTATATAATTATATATATACAGAAATTATACAATTAAAAAGTAGCCAAAAATATTGCCATATATGTTATTCTTATTTTATGTATTTTCAATGTCTTCTTTTCTTTAGGTGTTTGAGATATCTGTTACTTTATATTTACTTTGTTTCTGCATAGTCAGGCCTCATTAGAACAAAATAAACATCAAAAGGACCTTATCAGTAGTTTAAAGGCTTTGTGAAAAATACATTTATTTTTATAATTAAAGCTATTTCTTTTTAAAATATCATTTTGTATTTATTCATCCCAAGTGTGTTATAAATGCTTTCTGGATTTTTTTATGCCACAATAATTTACATATATATATATGTCATATGGATATTCTTAACTATAGCATATTTTTGTGGGTTTTAGAATTTGAAACAAGGATACAATGCTTTAGAAATATGTTAACATGAATGCAAATGAGGAGTTATATAAGTTCTTTTCAAATGTGTTGAGCATTTTTAATCACAAAAGAAGGGATTTGTTAGAATTTGCTAGTTTTGAAAAGTTAATAGGAAATGGAAAGAAATGTTTTTCAATTTGAATTCATGTGGCTAAACACATCTGTCCTTTACATAAAACTCAGTGAGCATGAATAGTCTGTTAACCAAACTCAGGGAATACAAATAGTCTGTTAACTTTTATGTTTAGGACATGAAACAGGAAAATTTTTTGAAATGGCATTTCCATGGAGTAAAGATGATTTGGTTCGGGTTTGGGGTTTTTGTTTTGTTTTGTTTTTTTGAAGTAAACAACAAATGACCAAAAGTGTTTGTTGTTCTTTTGTCTTCATCATGAATTCACTTCAATTCACCAATTATTAAGTAGTCACTACATATGTATAAGAAAATATGATATAGTAAATAGAAGGCCAATCTTGGCATCAAAATGACGAGGGTTCAGTTCCTGCCTATGACACATATTTAACTGTGTTGTAAAATCTCTTTCTCATTTTTTTTCCTGGGGACAAGTATAGTTAAGTTACTTGCCTAGGGTCACATAACTAATAAGTAGCCAAGTTTAAATTTTGAACTCAGATCCTTTTAACTCTAAGGCTGATGCTCTATCCACTGCACCACCTATCTGCATGCCCCTTCACCTCCTCCCCCATCAAATCTTTTAAACTCTTGATATCTTAGGAAATTTGCTAAGATTATTAATTATAATGCAGGTAACCACCCCTAACAGTAAAAGACGTTTCTTATACCCACCACAGATACCTGTGGTAAAACCCCAGGCTACTGTGAAGCACTGAATTCTATAGTTTGAAAAGTATGAAAGAAATGAATATTCTGCAGAGCAGCCATTTTTTTGCTTGCTATGTGTTATGATTTTATTTCCTCCTAATTATGGTATTTTTTTTAAGTATTAGCAAGAATGTTCCAGATGAGTGGGTTTTTGCTTCCTTTTAAGATTCTGGTTAATGAAGAATTAAACAGAAAACACTTTTGTATCTACTCTACTTGTTGAAAATCTCTACTAGATTAGTCACAGACTTATTATAGTAATTTGGAATGAATATAATTAAATTTTCTTTTGGTAATTGGAAATCTCAATGTGAATGTAAATGTAAATTCTCATTCTTTGATACACATAATTTGTTATTATAGCTAAAGAAAATATAGAAATTAAGCTTAATGTATCTGCATCAATAATTCTGATGACTTATACACAAGTAAGATTTAGACTGGCTGTTCTACAAGGCAGGCCTAAATTGATAAAGAGCCCCATTAGTTTCCTGCTTCAGTTCAAGAAGATAGTTGGCTCACTCCCACTGTAATAGCTAGAAATAGTGAATATTTATCTAGCACTTAGAGGTTTGCAAAACTCTTCAAAATCATTATCATATTTGATCCTCATGACATCCCTGGGAGGTAGGTGACATTATTATCCCCATTTTACAAGGAAAGGAAAGGAAATGGAGGCTAAATAAATTTCCAGGATCACAGCTAGGAAGTCTTTAAGACCAGATCTGAACTCAGCTCTTCCTGAAACCAAAATCAGTGCTTCACTAATTTTAACAAATATCTGTTTATTAATTTTTATCTAAACATCATTTGAAAATACTTGATCACAAGAGTCAACAGTTAATAATATTAAACATGTATTAAGCAGATAATATATACCCAACACTGTGATAAGTGCTGGAGATACAAATATGAAAGACAGAAAGAAAGACAAAGAAAGAGAGAGTGAGAGAAAGAGAGAGAGAGAGAGAGAGAGAGAGAGAGAGAGAGAGAGAGAGAGGCTGAGACTCTGCCTTCTAAGAGCTACCCCTCTAATGAAAGAAGATAAAATGTGTTGATTTGTATTATGATTTGTTCACTAAAAATTCCATTATAGATTGTTATATTTCACTTTTTATTGAGCTCAAGTTATATTTATACATCTCTACTACTTGTAGAGGTTTCTGTCTAAAACCAAATCCAAACATGTTTTAGCAGTAGGATTTCACATTCCATCCTCCTCTTTTCCTTTGCTCCTATAGCACTGTAGTGTGACAGAATTCTTATTGATTATAAATGTGACAAATGTTTCCTTCTTTTCTAGAGTACTAAAATGATAGTCTACCCTAATAATGACAAATTGTGTTTTATCTTTTAAAAAGGGAACAAGGCAACTCTAACTAATATAACTATATTTCTTCTTCACAACACCATGCAAAGTAAATGAGTCAACCCATGTAGCATCCTATATACGCTGTGAAAATAATTACTACCAAAAAAATAACATATTTTTCTATCAGTTTTGACTAGATTCTTTGGCTTTCCAGAGTAGAGTCAATTACTCTATCTTCTTTAAGTATTATTTATGCAACACTTGGGAAATTAATTAGAATTGGATTAAGGTCATTTTTATCAGCATTTTGTCTCTGAATTGATTTGTACAGTAAAAAGTTAAATATTACTGTTGGTACTTTTACCTACCACTTTGGGGTTCAAGTTTCTTTGACACAATGTGAATTTAGCTCTGTGAATTATCAAAAAAAAAAAAGATTTTTAAAGCATCCTTGATAGAATAACATTATATATGTAAACTATTGGTGCCATAGTTTGTTGTTGCTATGCATCTCTGCTTTTTTCTGTTCTTTAGCTACACTAAAACACTGTCTTGAAAAAGAAAGGGTAGGAGGGATCAATGATGGGTTTTAATATAGTACTGCTACAAATCCTGACTAGTATGGTCCCACCCCTAACTTTAGAATGTATTGTCTTCTTCCCAACCTTCAGAGTTATTAGGCTGCCCACTCTTGATTTAGATTTTCAGAAGAAAAGGCTTATGGAGTGTGTGGATTTTTTTGTTCTCATAATTAAAAGAGCTATTATACACCAGCATCAAAGGTAGGCTAGATGTTTACAAATGCAAAAATAATTTTGTACAAAGGCAAAAAAACATGTGAATGACTAAATGGGGCATAAAGCCTAACTTATGCATAGTAGGTTAGCTTGTAGTGCCTTTGTGACATATTATGCTCTTGATGGTGTCATCTTGGAATCCTTTTTTGAAGATAGCATTGGGATTTTAAACTAATGCATATTATAAATTAGTTGTGACATCAAGATTTTCATTGTATACAAGTCATACAATATGGAGTGTGATTTAAGCTATAGTATATGCCAGTTTATATAGTAACTTATCAAATTATCATAGGATGAAAACGTGGAAGGAATCTTAAATGATACTACAAATTCTGTCTTTTTTAAAATAGCCTGATGTCAAGCCAGATTTTTTTATCCTTACCTGCAAAGTTGATTTTTAAGCCCAAATGTAAGGTTTTTCATTAAAATTTGGTTCATAATTCTAATTTCTCAAAATCTTTTTGGATCCTGATTCTAGATTTAACAAATCACTTATTATTCTTGGCTTTGTATTTCTTAGATTTGATAAGCCTGACTTCTATGATTTCATCAAATTCTTGATTAAAGATTTTTTAAAAATGAATAAAACAGAGCCAAAGATTTCTGCATTGTGGTCTCTTTCTCCAAGGTGACAGTAATCTATAAACTAACCTTGTCATAGCTAGCCTTTATATGAGTAGAGCACTTTAAAGTTTGTAAAGCACATCTGAAAGACCTAGTGTTCTCTAATGTCATTATTGCAAACTACAAGATGCTATAATTACATTGTCCCACTTTGTTGTTTTTTATAACAACAACTTATTTTTTGTAAGATAATCAATAAGCACTTATTAAATGCCTACTATGTGCCGACACTGTACTGAGTATTGGAGATGCAAAAAAGAACTAAATAGTTCCTGACCTCTAGGAGCTCACAACTTAATGGAAGAGACAACACATTAACATATATATAAATATATATATATATATACACATATATATATATATACAAGTTGTATACAGGATAAATAGGAATTAATTGAGAGGGGAGATGCTAGAATTTAGAGGGGTTGAGAGAGGCTTCCTGGAGAATATGAAATTTTAGCTGGGACTTGAGGGAAGCCTGGAAAGCTAGAATATGGAGATAAGGAGCCTTCCAGTCATGAGAGAGACAGGAAAAGAAAAGTTGTAGTTCTTAATTAAGGCCACCATAGTGATTTCCCCAAAAAGATACAAAAGATACAAAAAGAGTGATTAAGTCATTAATAAGTCAATAAGTTTTTTATCTACTCTACTTTGACAGATTTAGACTCCCAGAAGATGCCCCCAGGGACTATTAAGCTTGCCTCTAATGTTATGTAATTTGTATTGAGAAAACATCATTCTTTTTTCTCTATCAGGCAAGATAATTGTAGTAAAATTCCACAAAATTACTTTTGTCTCTTGTTATTTTTTATACCCTTAACTTCCTACATTACACTTAAATACTTATTTTCGTGATTTTATTTACAAGTGAATATCTTCTTTCTGCATAATGGTATCATAGGCACACATCTTTTTTGAATAAAATATCTTTCCTTTAGATATTCCTGTCAAAATTCCCACCCCAACAAGTCTGCTATTTATTTTGTGTTTAAATTTCAAATTCACTCTGTTGGTTACTCATAGTTCTATGGTATTTCGATCCAATTTCATTCTTGGTAACCAAGCTCCAAAGGAGAGCATAAATAAATGATCATCTAAAAATTCTCATTAACAAAAAGCTTCAATTTGTTCATTCTATATTTTCCTTTTTAGATATCTTTCTGTTAGAAAAACTGAGAGAAGGACATTAACATTTCCTATTATTAGTATGTTATTGTCTCTGTCTTCTTATAATTCAATTTTCTTTTATGAACTTAAATAATAAAGGTTAAGGCATGTTGAGTCTTAAAAAAAAAGAAGAAAAAAAGCATCAATATCATTGGCATCATCTACTTACTTGCATCACTCAGTAAATGTCAGAGTTGTCAGCAAGAAAACTTGAGTTGAAATTTACCTCCTGTCCCATTCCCTAGCCAAACAAAGATGGAGACAGTTAAAAGCAACAAATGTCTCCAAAATAGATACCAGCAGAAATCTAAACAATGTACCAATAAAATAATTGTATGCTAATTGAAAGACCAGGCTAACTATAAAATCTCTTTATCACAATTATCATTATCACATTAAAATATGTTAAACTGACTTTTTAATAATGAATTAAGAACTATAGTTTGTCTTACTTAAAAAGGATTTTTGGTGCTGTCATTCAATAGTTTTTAATCCTCAAATGGGGAGAGAGTTGTTTTTTTTAAAGCAAAAAAAATTGTAATGACTCATCCAATTAGCTTTATTGTTTTATAAATAGAGAAATTTGGGCCATGAAATTTTGTAATTATTCCCAGTAGAAAACAATGTTATAATTAAAATTAGAACATAGGATGTTGGGAGTCCTGTATTCACATATAACATTGATACAAAATATTCATATACAATAATGGATGAGTACAAAAGTTGGACCATTTTCTGAATTTCATTATTTTCATTTTTTAATTTTTAATATTTTTATTTTGAATTTTGAGTTCTAAATTCTAGTTGTCCCTTCCCCTCTTCTCTCTCTTCCCTGAGACAATAAACAATCAAATATAGGTTAAACCTTTGTAATTATATAAAACATGTCCTCAGTTATTTTGTACAGAAAAGCTCAAATAAAGAAAAAAAAACAAAAGAACAAAAGTGAAAAAATAGCATACTTCAGTCTGTATTCAATCAATAACACTTCTTTCTCCAGAAGGGGATAATATGCTTCAACAGTAAAGCTTTGGGATTGTCATATATCATGTTGTTGCTGAGAATAGCTGAGAATTCAACAGTACTTCAATAACCAGTATTGCTATTATTGTATGGAATATTCTCCTTGTTTTGTTCTCTTTACTCTATATCAGTTCATGTAAGTCTTTTCAGGTTTTCCTGAAATGATCCTGCTTGTCATTTTACAGCATAATAATATTCTATCACAATCATATAACAGCTTATTTAGCCATTCTCCAATTGTTGAACATTCTTTTAATTTCTAATTCTTAGCCATCACAAAAAGAACTGCTATAAATATTTTTGTACAAGTATTTGTAAGTTTTTGTAAAAATCCTTTTTTTGAATGTCTTTGAGATATAGACCTAGCCAGTAGTATTGCTGGATCAAATGATATGCTTAGTTTTGTAGCCCTTTGGTCATAGTTCCAAATGGCTCTCCAGAATGGTTGGATCAGTTTACAACACCAGCAGTACATTAATGTCCCAGTTTTTCCACATCTCTAACATCCAACATTTTCCTTTTTTTGTCATATTAGTGAATTTAATAGATGTGAGGTGGTACTTCAGAATTGTTTTCATTTGCATTTCTCTGATTAAGAGTGATTTGAAGCATTTTTCATCTGAATGTAGATAGTTTTTATTTCTTTTTCTGTTTATATCTTTTGACCAGTTAGCAACTGGAGAATGACTTATATTTTTATAATTTTAACTTAGTTTGCTATATTTGAGAAATGTCATTCCTAAATCAATAGACATTTTTAATCCTACTATATTTTGCATAAAACTTCAAGTTGTAGAGCAATATCTATAAAAACCACTAGACTTTCATTTTTATCAACACTTCAAAATTTGACAGTGGGTTAGTCTTACTCATTTATGTCAGTAATAAGGTGAAAGCTAAAGGAGATCAGTGTGAATTTAGATAAAATGCTATACCAAAAATAGTAAAATGATATAAATCTTATCTATTATTATGACAATTTTTATTCTTAATAACTTATAATTCATTAATTAATGAGCTTGAGATATTTCAAGTAGCAAATATCAACAAAGGAAAAGTAATAGAATATTTTAAGTATAACATCTCAACACCAATATTTGCTTTAATGATATTGCACAAGATAGAACAAAAATGGAAAAAATGAAAATCAAGAAAAAATGAAGCAAAATTTCTGTTTATTAAATGATCTTTAATAATAATCATACCAAGTATGTTTTGCTGTCATTCATTACCTTTGTTTTTTAAAATGTTAAAGGTATTTACTTGAAGTAAAATTTGTGTGTTGTTTCTCTTTTCCTTCTATATGACTTATGTACTTTGGATAACTTATACTAACATTTTTAATCACTAGCTTAAAGAAAAATTTCTTTAATATGTATTGCCTGCATTCTATGATTTTTTACATGAGACAGGAGAGACAGAGACAGAGACAGAGAGATAGAGAGAGTGTGTATTGCCCTCAAATAAGAATAATTAAGAGATAAATGACAGAATCAAGTTGAATACAATGGCTGCCACAAGTTGAATATTCTTAGTTAAAAATCAGTTCACTGACAGCAATTAAAGCCTATTATCCAAAGCTATAGTACTTGTCCAGATGATCAATTAATAAATCATTTTGACCAGTTTGTATTCGATGAGATAGTCTGAAAATATCTGTGTAGCATAAGAAAAGCAGAAATGTAAATATCTCCAAAAATAACCCTCGGGTGTATTATAGGAAAATGTATGAAAAAGTCATTATTTAGTTGTGTCTTTTTTTTAAAAATCAAGCTGGATATCTATGTGGTACCAGACTGTGAAGGAATTTGAAAGGTAGTCTGGAAGTCTTAACTTTTCCACACATGTAATAGGGAGCCAGAGAAGTGACAGTGCTGGATGTATGCTGATGGTTATTTGAAGAATGGTTTGGGAGAAGATGGAAGGTAAAGGTGGAAATACTTGTAAGGAGGATGTTAGAATAATCCAGGCAAGTCATAATGACAGCCAGCATTAGGAGGATGGCAGTTGCAAGTGAGAAGTTAAAGAGAATAGGGAACAGATAGAAGAGGTGCTGCAGAGGTGAAGAAAAGTAGCTGTGATTCTCTTTGGAAGAATTCATCACCCAGGCACCAACCTGTCTTTTGAACATCTCTGCACTTAGTTAAGTAAGCTGGTCTCCAGATAATAGAGAATAGGCAAAAAGCCCTTCTATCTTTCTGATCTCAAAAACCTACACACCTACAAGCCTAGGACTTTAGTGGAAGTAGCTAAAAACCTGTTTTTCATTGCCCTTGATTATATATACATATATCTGTTACGTATACATGGAATCAGTGGAAAGATAGTATAATAAAACAGAAAGAGTGTAAGATTTGGAATTGACAGAGCTAATTTTGAATCCTAAATCAACAATAGGTGAATGATCACAAGCAAAACATTTCATTTCCCTTAGCCTCTGTTTCCTTATCTGTAAAAATGAAAATTATACTATTAGATACCTCGTAGGATGAGTATGAGGAGAGGGCTAAAAAACAATCCTAATAATTCTATATAAATGAGAATTATCATTATTGGTATTGTTTTTAGACTAGTTGAAATCTACCATATCAGTAACTATGATTGCCCTTATTAGCAGAGTGTTAAGATTTTGCATTTAATTGATCAGGTGTATTTTGGGGATGCAGTTCTGGAGAAGGGGACCACTCTTGACATGCTTCCCTGTTTTTTAAAATTATTGTAAATGATTCACGTACTACCTCCTTACTCCTAGGATTATTCTGATGTTTTTCATATTAAAGGACTATATAGTGGTTAATTATTACCATAAAATAGAAATAATAAAATTACAGCATTTATATAACAATTATATTTCACAATTTGTTCAATCATTCCCCAACTGACAGGCTTCCCCACAATTTCCAGTGCTTTGCTACCACAAATTCTTACCTAACCCTATCATCCCTTCCTATTCTTTGATCTCACTCTCTCCTTTTCAGTCTTAGGTTAAACAGGCTATCTTTGTAATCATTAATTATATCTTCAAGAAGAGAGAAATGTTTTCAAGTGTCATTTCACCATCTATTTATTAAGAATACCAATTATTCCAAAGACAATATTAGTGTAGATCCTCTTAATTCGAAGGAAACATTTGAAATTAAAATTTCAATTATATTATTAACCTTTATTTCCTGATTTTTGATTTGAAATTCAGCTTTGCTTCATTGGATTTGGTTATTTATCACCTATCTTTTTCTAGCTGATTACCATGGTAATATTAGAAGTGAGGCAGCAGTTGAGTTGCAAACTTTGTGACCACTGAAGGCAGTAGACAGTATTTGACTTTGGCCAGCATATTTTCATAGGGAGTTATAGACTGCAGGTCTTTTCCCTGCTCCCCCTCTTACCAGGCTAACTTGCTAATCACAAGAAGACTAGAGCTGTGACTTCAAAGCTAATCCATGCAGTTAACTAAAGTACAAGTTAACCTAGGATTCTAGAGAGCTAAGGCCTTTTGTGATGGAATTTTGTATTCCATTAAGACCATATTTCTGTTACTTCCTTTAGTAAATTTACTTTTCATTAAAAAAAAAACCTAACCAAAAATGACTTTTTGAATACTTTGTAGAATGTCAGATCTTAGAAAATGTCTTTTAGTTCTATAGTTTAGGGATCAATAGTTTTAATTTTTTAAATCATTGCTGTGTATCCATAAGTATAATTTCAGAGTGACTTAACTAAATTTCACAAAGGTTCACAATCTGCTGTTTTGCCTGGAAATTTATTGACTGTTTTCTTCCCTTAGTCTCGTGCATAATTGTATAAATCAAATCTGGACAAATAAAAATTACTTTTTCTGTATTTATTACCTGCTCCAAAACTGAGAACTTTTGTATATGGATTTAATAATAATTATCTGCATAGAATGAAAGTTAAAGGAGAATGATGTTTTATTGACTCAGGTAAAAGATCAGTTTCATAGCAGAAGCTGGCAGATTCTCAGAGATAATCTTTTCCAATTCCCTTAATTTACAAATGAGGGAACTGAGACCTAGAGAGATTAAGTGATATTTCAGGGTCATATAGATACTTCTCAAGAAGATTGGAGCTACAACCCAAGTTCCCTGACACATAGTTCAATGCTTCCTTACATAATGAAGAGAAGGGAAAAAAGGAATGTGGTAAGCCTGACCCTTTAGTGTTGACATACTTACTTAAGTCTTCCCAAAATATTATTTGGATTTTCATCCTCTCTTGTCTTAGTGTTTACTTCTCTGTTCAATGAGAAAGATATTTTAAGTTGTCCCCATTGCTAAGAAAAGCAATCACATTTAGGCAGTCTACCAAAAGTAGGTTCCTTTATACAGTTGCCAGAGCTGTTAATGAGCAAATGATTCCAAATGTCAGACTGGTATGTCAAAGAGCTTAGAAATAAGGCATTAACATTTAGAAGCTATTGAAGGGGGAAAATCTATATTGCAATTATGTCTAATATTGCAAACTCAGAAAGAAAAGTAAATAAGAAAAGTTAATTTTCAAGCCACCACAACTATAAGCAATGTTACAGAATGAGAGGGAAATTATGACCTTAAACCTTCAGCATTGCAATTGCTTCTCCTCTCCCACATACACTGTCTTTTCCACCCACACTAAAGGATTTATTATTTCTCATTTTTTGTAAATTGACAATTCTCTTTCCTCCCACTCAGTCGCAGAGTACAGAACATTCTGCTAAGGCTGCTGACTGATAAAAAGCATTGCTCAGGTAGACCACACTAAAACTGGACAGCCAGACCTTTAAAGATACATTTTGTTTTAGTGTGAAAGTAAAAACAAGAGAAATTTGCTATGTAGGAAAACTCAAAGGGGCTTATGTCACAGCTAAATAATTTAAGTTGTAGTATGCCTGTAAGTTATTTCATTGCATCCCTGAATTGCAGGAATTCAGAGTTCAGAGAAATCTCAGTGGCCGCTTAGTTCAAGTCATACCTGAAAGTCATCCCTTCTGTTACATAGATGGAAAAGGGTAATCTAGACCAAAGATGTTAATCACACATTTTTGACACTCCTGAATGCCATAGAAATTAGATTAAACTGTAATTGGAAAATATTTGACAACATAAAATTTAAAAAGAATAAAATATTGATAGCATTGCATTTTAAAGAAGTTAAATGATAATGTAGATAGAGTTGGGGGCGAAAGTCAGGAAGACTTATCTTTCTCAGTTCAAATCTGGCCTCAGAAGTTTACTAGCTATGTGATCCTGGACAAGTCATATAATTCTGTTTGCCTCCGTTTCCTCAACTGTAAAATGAGCTGGAGAAGAAAATGACAAACCACTCCAGTATGTTTGCCAAGAAAATACCAAATGGGGTCATAATGAGTTAGATAGACTGAACAACAACGTTTACATTTTTAAATTAAATCAATTATCGTAGCTGACAGAAATCCTTATTCATGAATTAGCAGCTCCATTTCTCGTTGATCCAGATTTTGCTTGAAAACTACCAATGGGAAGGAAGCTTCTACCTCTTAAGATAGTTCATTTCACAGTTGAGTCCTTCTAATTATTAGGAAAAATAAAAGATTCATTTTTTTAGATTGTTTTACTATGAATTATAATCTTCTTGAGGTAACCACTCATTAGTTAAAAAGTAAAGAAATTTTAAGGAACAACTTGACAATAAGGATCAAAGCCTCATGGTGTGCAGAGGAAATTCAATAAGGATAGGGAAAGGGGGGAAGAGGTTGTTCCTCCTTCTAAAAGTGTGTAATGGTGTGCAATGCAAAAGCCCTATCAAATCATGGTATGCACAGGTTTTCTATGATTGTTTGCTGTCTTCTTGTTGTTTTGGTAGAGATTTTAAAGGAATCTGATTCTAATTTAATTTAATTTTAATTGAGGGAAGGGGAACAATCAGGGAAATTCAGCTTCATGTAGAAGTTAGATCCTGAAAGGAGTATTATAAGAGGTAGAAGTGAGATGGGGAATACATTCCAGAAATAGACAACCATCCAAAGACACCAAATCAAGAGCTAGAATTTTATATATAAATCACAATAAGATCAGTTTGTCCAGAATCTTGTCTAGATTCTAGATCATAGATCATAAATGTAGAATATATGGGGAGAGGTTGTAAGGGGTCTAAATGTCAAGAAGAATTATATTTTATCCTAGATGAAATAAGGATCCACTAAAGTTTATTGGGTGAGGGAATGAGACAGCCTTGCTTGCTTTAGAAAAGTCATTTTGGCAGCAACATAAAAGATGGATTGGAGTAGAGAGAGATTGAGACTGGGAGACCATTATAACAGTTCAGATGATAGATATTCAGTCCAGGTCCTGAGTCGATATGATGGCTGGATGAGTAGGAAGAAAATAACTCATATGAGAGATCTATAAAGGAAGAAGTTGCAAGATTTAGCAATCAACTAGATATGTGATAGTGAGGAAGAGTGAGAAGTTGAGGATGATATTGAGGTTGCAAAACAAAGTGGCCAAAAGTGTCAATAATTATCTGAATAGAAAGAAGAGGAAGTTTGATGATCCTGTTTTGTACATGGTAAGTTTGAGATACCTTGGACACAGCCAGTTCAGAATGCCCAAACGGCACTTTGTGATATGGGATTGGTAGGCTACAGTAGATGAAGACTCAGAAAAGAATTTGTAGTTTAGAAGTTGAATGGTCTGCTTTTAATTTGGGGATTTGTTTGCTTGCTTGCTTCATTTTGGCAGAATGTTCTTTTCCTTGAAGCTGGTTTCATTTCCTGGATTCTTTTTTTTTTTTTTTTATCAAGTTGATACTTAATATTAACTTGCTTTACACTGATTGAATGACATTAGTGGACTCAATATGATCTTCCAGTTACAATGGAATCCTCTTTAAAAGCATTTTTCCTTCATGACAAAAATGCAAGTATCAGAAGCTAAAATTTCCTGTAATAAAAAATTATTTTAGTAGAACCAATATGACATCCTCATTCATCTTCTCAGTTTCCAGAGAAAAGCATCCAGTATTTCCTTTTATGCAAGGACAAATGTCAGTCATGGCAGCTAATGAAAGAGGCTGTTCAAAAACATTCCTTGATGTATCATTTAAGATAAATGGACAGCTAGTTATAGATATACAACATATGGAGGAAAAGTATAGAGAAGGAAGAATATGCATTCTGTAGTACTGATTATTTTTGAAATCCATATTAAAGTATAAGAAAAAATCATTTTTAAAATACTATCTTGAGAGTGTTCAGAGTCCAGAGGTTATGGAGCATATATAGTAATGACACTGATATAAAAACAGAAGGATCATATCCCTGCCTTCACCAATAAAAGGATTTGTTATATGGATTAAATAAATAAAATAACTTTTAGATATTAAATTTCATCTGTTTGAAGTCCTCAAATTCATATGGATAAATTCTAGCTTTAAAAGTAATCTATAGGCAATAAGGTGAAAAAGGAAGTTCTAATGGATAATATTTGATCTGTACACTTTGTAAAAACCATACTTTGGTGGAATATTTTGTTTTCCACTTAATAAAATCCAATCATTTGAATTACAGATTTCAACATTAAGAACAAAAGTCAAGGGTAAAACAAGTCACAGTTACACAATGAAGATATTTTCTTCAATTATGATATGTATTCATTTAAAAAGGATAATCAAATATAATGCACAATTTCAATTAGTAAAAAAAAGGAGACAGAATAAGCACATATATTGTGCACATTATATGCCAGCCACAATAAGTGCTTTATAAATGTTACCTAATCTGATTCTCACAACTCTTTGAGGCAAGATCAAATTCCCCATATTCACAATTTATTAAGAATGGGTAACTAACTCTAGATTTTATCTTTTGCTCTTTTTTGTGTCCTAATATGCCAGATCATAGACACATTTCTTCTTCTCCAAATCCATTTAACAATAATTTGAGGGAATAATTTAAGGGAATAGTGTATAAAACTATATATATATATAGTGTATAAAAAAAAAGTTGTATACACTTAAAAGACAGAGCTATTATGAGTAACAATACTATTTTCCCCAAATATGTTGTTCTATTTGTTTAAATAGTTTGTTCTGTTCATTTGAGAGTTCTTCCTTTGAAAAATTCATCATTCCAGCTGAAAACTTTATTTGGTATTGCCATTATTTGGTATTTTCCATACTGATATTCCTTCATCATTCTTTTCCTACAACTTGATCTTCTGTGCTTAGTAGTAGGTAGCTATTGTCCATTACTCAGTGAATGATTGATTCTTCCTTAAAATGTGATGCTTTAAAAATAGGAGGTGCATAATAAATTTTTCTTGGATTGAAATGAAAGAACTTATTTGTGACTTATCCTCATGGGCCTCTGTTTCCTCATCTGTAAAATGAGGGAATTAGACTTAGATGGATTCTAAGGTCCCCTGCAGCCCTAAATCTATGATTTTAAATAGGAGAATTTATATGATTAACAGAAAAGACATATTTGTTCATTTACCAAAATATTAAAAAAAATTAATCTTAGGATTGAATCAGTTTGTTCATTTAGTTTGTAGCAGAGAGAGAGTTTTGGGTGTCCAGTAAGGAAGACTCAACTTGTGAATGCAAATCTGGCCTCATCCACTTCTTGGCTGTGTGACCCTGAACAAGCTACTTAGCCCTGTTTGCCTCAGTCTACTTAACTGTAAAATGAGCTGGAGAATAAAATGGCACACTACTTCAGTATCTTTGCCAAGAAAATCTCAAAAGGGGTCAAGAAAAGCCAAACACAACTGAACCAGGTGAATAGCATTTGGTCCAACTAGCAAATATCATCAACATAGATAAAGTTGTGTTGTATATATATAAAGTATATGTGTATATGTATAATGTATGTCTATTCATGTATATATTGTGTGCGCATGTACATACATTATAATGTATGTATTGTGTGTGTCTGCATTTATGTCTATAATGTATATGGGTATATGCACGTATGTATATGATACTTGTATGTGCATGCATGTGTGTCTATGCATTTGTGTGTATATTGTGTATGGATATACATAGTGTATGCGCACATGTGTATATATGAATGTATATGAATATACATGTGTGCATATGTATATGTTTGTGTGTGCCTATGTAGCCTAAGCATGTGCATATGTGTATATAATGTGTGAGTATGTGTGCATGTGTGTTTGTGTATGTGTTGCATGTATGGACAGTTATGTGTGTATGTGCCTATGTGTGTAATATGTATATTATTTATTGCAAATGTATTTGATATATGTGTATGTTGTGTATGTACATGTGTGTATATATGTTATGTATATGTGTGTGTGCATGTGTATTAAGCAACTGTGTGTATATAAGCAAGCTTATATATTTCTAAATAGAAGAAGGGATATATAAAGCGCCAGGCTTGGAACCATAAATATTTTGGTTAAAATCCTGCATCTTACAGTTATTGGTTATATGAGTTTGGACAATTCATTTAATTCATTAACATATATATGTTATATATGTGAATATATATTCCCAGGCAGCTGCCTAAGATTTATCTATTAAGTCTTAGATAACTTTTGAGATCATCTGCAAATGTATACATAATTATGAAGAATGCTAATATACTTTTATAGACATCTATCTTGCTTATCTGCCATTCAAAGAAGCAAATCTTCATTTTCTTCCTCCCTATATGAGATGCAATATTCCTTGTAACCATTTTAATCTTATTTCTGGTGAATTGCTTTTAAAATGAGCCTTCTAATATTTTAAAAATTGGACTTCATTTAGAAGTCATATTTCTCCAAAATCTAAGTTATCTACACACTGAGGGTGGTCATACATTCCTCTGCTGAGAGGTAAATAAGAAACCATATAAGCCAAGAACATTTCAGTTTGCTTCAGAGTATATGGGAAATGCTCATTCAGTTACTTCAGTATGACAACAGGTACACATGTATACAATGTATATATATTATTATGTATAAAGCATTGTATTGTATATGTATGTATGTATGTATATGTGTACATGTATGAAAATATGTATATAATCTACATATGTTCATATAATATATTACTTGAATTTAAAAGGGAAAATTAATTAAGTATAGAATTCAATTTCTTAGCACTTTTTAGACTCTAATCCTATAAGGTTCAAGTTTATACCCTCATATATTCTGAAATACATAGTTCTTTTGTTGTTGCTCAATTTGTCACACTTTCTGTGACCATATTTGGGATATTCTTGGAAAAGACACTGAAGTGGTTAGCCATTTCTTTCTCTAGCTCATTTTACAAATGAGGAAACTGAGGCAAAGAGTGCTAAGTAACTTGCCCAGGTTCACAGAGCTATTAAGCTTGTAAGAGCAGATTTGAACTTCAAAAGATGAGTCTTCCTGCCTTCAGGCCCAAAGTTCTATGCACTATGGCATACCTAGATGCCCCCAAACAGTAAGCATCTCTCAGTAAGCACTTTGCCATAGAACTTGAAATTAGAGGTTTGTGTTTGTCTAAACTCCTTCACTGTCACTTCAATTCTTTGAGCCTCAGTTTACCCACATGTGCAATGGTTTCAATTAGATAATCTCTAAAGACCCTTTTCTTCTCTAAATTCCTAAGATTCAAGTGAATAGAATGTTAGAGCTAAAGTCATGAAAACCTGAATTCAAATCCACCCTCAGACACTCACGATAAAACTCTGAACAAGTCATCCCTCCCTGTCTCTGTTTTCTCCTCTGTAAAATGTGGGTTATAATAGCATCTTTATCCCAGAGTTATTGTGAGCATCAAATGAGATAATTCTTATAAAACACTTTTTAAATCTTGAAGTACCATATAAATGCTAGAAATCATCATTTATTATTATTATGATCATTAACTCTGACATTCTATGAATCTCTAATTCTATGGAACAAAAGCCTTGTTTTGTTTTGTACTTCTTAGAAAATCATAAAATGTTAGCAAGAAGGGATTTTAAAAGTCATTTAATCCAACCCCTCATTTTTACAGATGTAAAAGTTAGTCCAGACATATTAAGTAGTTACCCAAGGTTACAAGAAGTAAACAAATAATATCTAATTGTTGTATGCTATTTTATGGTTACAGTATACTTTGCGTATACTGTATTAATCATTGAATCCTCACCCACCAGCACTATTGGCACAGGTGTACAAGAAATATTGATATATATAAATAACCCCTTTGTCAATAAATTTACTTCTTAGACAAGGTGCATCACTTTGTAGACATGATGATGACAGATTTAGGATGGGCTAAGATGTTTGATTTCTAGAAGTTGATTATAATATTTAAAAGTTCTATTTGAAAAGACTTGCTCTAAATGGCAAGGAAATTCATTTTTAACAGGATTTTCTTAATATGACGATTTCATATGTGGTCATTTCCTATTACTATATTCCAGGATAGTTGCTACCAACTGAAATCAGTGGTTTTAAATTTTTAATAATAAAGTACATTATTAGTAGGAGTTTAACTATAATACTTATAGACTTTAAACCGCTTGAGGAAAAGAACTTTAATTCCTATTTCTATTCTTCCATGACATCTAATGTTTTATACTTAGCTCCCTAAATCCTTCTAAAACAAAATGAATTAAATATCATTTATTACATGTCTGAGAGGTATTTCTATTTTCTGTTGTAAATGAGCATGCTGGAATTGATAATGATTATCTAACTTTAACAAAACTAGTTATGCTTAAGTATCTCTTATGAGGATCATTAGAATTCTTGCATGATCCTTGATTGTTACTATACCTGTAAAATATTTAAAAAAAAAAAAAAAAAAAACCCTTGTCTCTACTTACTAGAAGTCTTGGCAGTCCTTTAATTCAAAGAATGCTTTAGGTCAGTCACTTTATAATGTGAATACAGATTTTTTTGTGTATTTTTTAACTTATTTTTTTTTAGTAAAGAAAAATAGCTAAAATACAATATGAATAAAAATTTTTGATTTCAGCACTAATTTAATCTGGAAATTTATACCACTTTTACTTCTTATTGAGTTGTTTCAGTCATGTCTGATTCTTCATGACCGCTTTTGGGGTTTCTTGGCAGAGTTACTAGAGTGATTCACCATTTTCTTTTCCAGCTCATTTGACAGATGAGAAAATTGAGGCAAACAGACTTGTGTCTTGGTTAGGGTTGCACAAATAGCAAATATCTGAAGCCAGATTTGAACTCAGAAAGTTGGGTCTTCCTAACTCTAGGCCTAGTATTTTATCCACTACACCACCAAGTTACTCCCTTCCCAAAATGTGTATTATTTAAATCCAGCAGGAAGATTTTAAGCAACAGAAAAAGCTAAGCAGGGATGAAAATATGAAATGACACATTTGCAAAGAAAATTCCCTACCAAGTGAATTTCATAAATTACTTAATCTTTTAAATAGAAAGATTAAATTCTTCTGTTGTGTATGAAGATTAGTAGGTGACTCAGTAGATAAAGGCCTGGAGTCAGGAAGACCTGAGTTTAAAAATGGCTTCAGACACTTAACAGCTAGATGATTGTGGCCAAGTCATGTTAGTTCTGTTTACCTTGGTCTCTTTATCTGTAAAATGGGAGTAATAGTACCTACTTCCCTAAAGCACTTAGCAAAATGCCCAGTATATAGGGTTTACATAAATATTGCTATTATTATCAATATTTTTCAATGACAATCAACTTGACTGTCTATTGTTCATTATCTGCTCATCTCTACTTCCCTCCCCCATAAAAAGGGAAGAGACTAGCAGTGCATTATGAAATTCAAATGAGAAAATGGAAACAACTTTGCAAAACTTAAAGTGATATATAAATTGTTGTTATTGAACCAGTTCAGTTTTGCCCAACTCTCTGTGACCTCATTAGGGATTTTCTTGGCATAGATACTGGAATGATTTGCCATTTCCTTTTCCAATTCATTTTACAAATGAGGAAACCAAGCAAGCAGAATGAGATGACAGAATCACACAACAACTAAAGTCAAATTTGAACTGAGGATGATGAAGTACTAAAAATTACTATTTTTAGCATAGTCACTAGACCTCCAGTCTAGTGATGATTTCATTCCCTAAACCTTCGACTGCACTCTTGCTGAGCTCAAGCAATGTTTATAGAGCAATACACAGGTATGCTGAACATAATGTAACAGGTATGTTAAACATTTGTTTAACAACCAGACTAGAGGAGGTGGGATAGAGATGTATGCAAATACTTTTAAATTTAACCTGCATTATAATTAATATTTCTTAAGTGCAAAAAATCAACAAAACAACAACTCAGTTTGTGACCATTATAGATTTTTGAGATGTAAGTTCTCAGACTGAAAATTTAACAATGGGTTCTCTCAACTCTCAATAAGTTGCATCCAGCACATCTCTGGATTTATTTTCCCTTGTTCTCCCCTCACTTTCCCCTTGAATTACTCTCATCTCTCTAAAAACTATGGTTTGATAGATTTAGAAAGTGGATCTCTCATCAGGCACATGAAGAAATCTTTCTCTGCTTCTTCTATGTATTTCCTTCTATTTCTTTTAAGAGTTTTTCAAAATTGAATCTATCTGCTATTTCCTTCTTCTCTTTAGTATTCAGTCCCATGCTCTCTTTGAGTTTCTGATTTGTAATTGCTGCCTTTTTATTCCCCCAATCTCTTGTAAATTTGCACAAATAGATTTTCTAAGCACCTCTGCCCTAGCAAGGCTTTTCTTGTATAACTCAAAGTTGTTTTTCCCTCTAGGAAAAGACAGATATTCCTGACAGGTATTATTAGAGATGTATTCTTTATTACTAAGCCGTTTGGCTATCTAATAACCATTTTTATTGGTACTTCCATTTAATTCATTGCTCAGTGGTCTTTAATTGGAGATAATTTTTTTTACTATCATGCAAAATACAAATAGAAAGAAATTGGCCTAATACCCCACATGGATTCAACTTCTGGGTTTTCAGAAAACTTGCATTTGGAAAAATGGCTTTATTTTGTGTTATGTGCTTTTCAGACATTATTGCTGGTAGTGGGAATATGAATGTGCCTTAGCATAATAATAAATCCAGTTTCATCATTGCATTCTGAAGGAATCAAAGAACTATAATTAAGAATCTACTTCTATTTCAACTAGGCTAGTTATTTCTTCATGTTCATTATTGCTATTAAATCCTTTTAGTAGGAATGCAGTGAGTGATCAATTATCTTTGGATTGTCATGCTTGTATTGTTGATATTGCAAAATATGATTGTTTGAAAGGTTCAACTTTTTTATTTTACATGGTGTATATGATGCCATTATTTTATGTTAAGGGCCATTAATCAATTGGGGGGGAGGGGTAAGAATCATTCAAGAGACATAAGTTATTTTATCAGGATGGAGAACTCTTTCTACTTTAATTGATAGGATAACAGATTTAGAGCTGAAAAAGTCCTTAGAAGTCATCTAGTCCAACAAGTGTACTTTACAGATGGAGAAACTGAGGCCTTTTGCTCTTAAGCACCTTGCCCAAGGTCAGTCACAAAAGGAATAATTGGCTAATCCAAGATTATGAACTCAGGACCTGTGTATCCAAATTTAACACTCTTTCTACGAGAGTCATGCAGCTCCTAACTAAGAGTCAAAACTTAAATCCAGCTCTCCCTGATTGTAAAGTTAGCAGTCTACTTCTTCCTTCATGCTGCTTTTAACTTGGACTTTTAAAAGAATAGAATGTTCAACCTACTTGTCCCTTAGTTAATATCAGGGAATATAAATCTCCAACACCACAAAAAACTCCCCCAAATCATATTATATATTATTCAGACTGTTCATACCATTTGAGATGGAGATTAGAAAGAGAAAGTCTAGAACTTTAAAGAAAAAGCTAAGCAAAAAGAGAGGAGAAAAACAGACAGTATATCCAAGATAAAGCAAACTGAAACATAAAAAAAAAAAAAAAATAGATCCAAAACAAACTTGAAAGGAGCCATAGTAAGAGATGGAGGTTCTAAAATACTAAAACATCCAGAAATAAATATAAAATGAAGACTTTGAAGTGGTTGACATGACATATAAGACATTGCTACTGTAGACAAAGCCATGTTGCATTTTCACATAGATAGATAGATAGGTAGATAGGTAGGTAGGTAGGTAGGTAGTCACCTTGCTGATAATATGGACCCATTCACATACATGTTTTAATTCAACTCTTTATGAAACTACAAATTAGATTGACACATGCACAACATTATTGTTATTGTTGTTTTCTGTAGAGACAATGTTATAAATTGAAGTTAGGTAAAATAAAAGTTATTGAAAATCTATTTCAAATACTTTTATCAATTAAATTAACTATGGATGATGCAGAAAAACTACTGTTTATAACATTGTTTCTATGGAGAATTGAGTACTAAATTACAAAAAACTGACTTACAAATTTTGGAGCACACCTGTTTTTGAATTAGAAACTGTTTACAGTTGCAATTAGCTGATCTAGTATAATCATTATACCTGACATAATCCTACTAGGATTATGAAATCTTAGTTTATGAAATGTTTTATATTTATTAGCTCATTTGAGCCTTAAAAAAGGTAAAAGTTTGTGCTACATTATTCCTTTTAAAGGATATGGAAGCTTAGTGTCAGTGGCAGTGATTTGGCCAGGATCTCAAAGCTAGTGAGGCAGAATTTGAGCTCAGCACTTCCGAATCCAATATACTATCTACTACATGATTCCTTTTTGTGATTAGACTTCTGATGTTTGCTTTAACTTGTCCAGGATTGGTTAAATAAGAACTAGACATATTTTTATATCTTCTAAATAAATTAAATATTTTATTTTGTCTAATTTTATCCAAATCAAAAATTCTTGGCATACCATTTTTATTCTGAAAAAAAATTGAAGTTGGTATTTCATATTCACTAAACACCCTTTTCCAAAGTAAAAAGAAAGATTATATGAGCAACAAAAATCAACTCTGCTGATTTTTTAACTGTGCTTCTTCCTATTTTCTTGTTACTTAGTGCTTTAGGAAATATTTATTCCCCCATTTCCCAAAGAAAATTGTAAAAAAAAAAAAAAAAAAAAAAAAAAAAGTTTCCCTTTTTTTTTTCTTTTTTGGGCAAGACACACAAGGTTAAATGCCTTGCCCAGGATCACACAACTGAAAAAGATCAACTACCTGATGCTTAATTTAAACTCAGGTCCTCCTGACTCCAGAACTGGTGCTCAATACATTGTCACCTATCTGCCCCAACCATTAGTTTTTTAAATTTACATGTCCTATTGTTCTCTCATTATTGGTTTGTTTTTCATAGGCCCATAATATTCTACTCCATCATTTTCCTTGATGGAGTATTACAAAATAAATAATCCTTGACCGGAAGTTAGATTTCTGAAGAAAACATGTCAGTATAGACTAGAAGGATCCAAAGTATATTCTAACAAAAATTATTTCTATTCCTTAAATCATTCAATTTTAGATTATCTTTTTCCCCAGGTAAAGATATCCTTGGGGTAATATGATTTCTGATTAAATATGACGTTACTTTCAGTGATTCTTCCTCTATTACTGTTGGGTTTTCTTCTAAACTTATACCTATCACTTCTTATGTTGAAATGCATGACTTTTCTGGGAAAGCCCAATGATGGATCTTATCTTTGGCCAACTTTTCTTTTACTTCATAGATTAGGAACTGAGAGACCAGGCTACCCGAGAATGACATTCCTTAGGTAACTGAATGCCAAAGTGAGCCAAATAACTTTCCCCTATCACTTTTGAATAGATGGGTCTCAGACATAATTTCATAGAGAAAGAAATACAGTTTAATGTGATTATTATGATTTATCATTTAGACTGTTTTTATATATTAAAAACTGTATCTTTTTAAAATATGGATTTTAAAAATAAAATAAAAATTGTGAAAAGATTTATCTGCCTTGGCTTACTTTTTTGTATACCCAAGATAGACCCTTTAAAAGAAACAGTGCCTTTTTTAGGCATAGGCTTGCATGCAGACAGGGGAGAATGTATGATACTAAAAACCATATACAAGTTTTGCCAAATTTTGCTATTTTCTCTTTTTATCAATTTTGCATGAATCTATTTCTAATACAATACTAATATGATATGGAAATGATAGCACTCGCAGGTCTTTCATCATATTGTATCACTGCTTTATCATATTAGGCTAATATACTGCGAGAGTTGATAGAACCTCTCCATGCCAAAACGGATCCACTTCTCTTGGCACTGAACCCAATGGACTCACAGATTGATAAGCTAAAGTTTAGAGAATTTAGATCGGAGAGAGTTGACGCGGCGCAGACTCAACTTCAACCGCTTGCAAGCAACTTAATGGCCTCCATTCCGAAAACTTATTAAGTCCTTCTTTGATGTTTCTAACAGAAAACAGACTTTTCTAAGTTTAGACAACCAAATGTCTACATTTGGGGCCTCCAGAAAGGAATCTTTAAAGGGGCAGAGAAATCTTATGAAGAATTCTTCCTTTCTACATGGGACTTAGGCATAAAATCAAAGCCAAGCAAGATGGAGGACAGTAGCTGAAAAACTGCCATCTCTATGGGAGAACAGAAGGGAAAGAGGGTTGTAACAGGGCAAGGGCTCTTGATTGATGACATTTCTGTTGTATTCTTCTGATATCAAGGAAATAAAGAGGGATCAATTTTGGTAACTATAAAATCCTGGCTTTTTGTGGACTCTTCACTATCTTCTGTCAGAAAAAGTGGAGGAATAAAATCCTGTATAAGTGTGTTTTGCATTTTTAAAAAACTATAAAAAGTTGGTTTATTGTATCATCCTAAATTAAATGTAATCTACCATGGCAAGGTATACACTGCCTGTTCTAAGATTTAATGTGTCTAATATTTTATTATGCATATTTTGATGTAACAGACACTGAAATAGATGACAGTGATGAAGAAGATTCCACATGCTGGGCTTCAGTAGGTCCCTCAGATAAGATCTTCAGTTCCTTATCTTTTAGGACTTATATGGAAGTATTGTTGCCTCATAGGACAAATATAAGGTGTTATCTATAAAACACAGACTCCATAGGGCTATAATTTTGTTTTTCAGACTAATATTTTGGCTGGATGTCATTCAAGCTAGATTCAGATGTCATTACTTACTATTATGTGCTGGGCATTCTGTGCCTCATTATTAGCTTTTCTCTCCTTAGTGGATGTGGAATTCCTTTTATTTAGTTGAATATAGATATATCATAATAGTTTCAATGCTAATTACTGGATATTTCATACTGTGTAATGGACAGATAATTTAAAATTGTATTTTGAAATGTTTTTTTTTCCTGTCACCGCAGTGTGTGGTATTGAATAATGTTAATATCTGTAAAAATATATATTATATAAAAATAAAAATGTATGACCGATTGGTATCTAATCATTTTAGATAGCTTAATAATATGCCAAATATATTTGATGGTAATTTTCTTTCTAAAGAGGAGTCAAAAATCCTTCTTTCTCACAGATGAAATTTGAGTTGTGAATAAAATCACATCAACCTGCCTTTAAGCTATTGCTAATTTTAATATATTTCTTTAAAATATTTTTAAATATGATGGCTATTGATGTGAAAATTTATCAAAAGTGCCTTTTCATTGGTATTTAGTATTAATAGGATTGACATGGAATAGTCTCCACACTTTAACCATAACATAAAAATTCATGATATGGATAGTTTTGGTTTTTTTTCCCTGATTAAAGAATTCAGTCTCTGTATTAGTTTTCAAATACAACTATTCCTACTTATTTGCAGAGTAATGTTTTTTCATGGATTTTCTGCCTAAAAGCTAGGTATTCTTACAACTGATCAGATTTCCCCAAATTCCCAAGTCTTTCAATGCCTGGTGAGGGAAGTCTCCAATGCAACATCTACTATTTTTGCATATGAACTTGGGGCAATACATATATTCTCCACCGACAAAGATTTGGAAATCTAGAAGATTCAATATTAAAGCTATTCTAAAAGACTGAAAACTTAATGAGTACATTATATGATTTTCATTAGACTCCATTAATAGGTAGTAACAAAGCTGTTCTAAAACTAAATTAGGTGCCCAATATCTCTACTTTCCTTCATTTAATTTATTCAATTAAAATGTGATTGAAGTGCCTACTATGTACAAGAAATGGGATAAGATACTGTATGCAGAGGCTTAAATTAATTAAAATCTCTAATTACTGTTTTGAACAACATTAATTAATAATATATTTAATACCTTTTGCCTGTAGCCAGAAGAAACATATGGCCAAAAAAAAATATTATTATCTTCTGGATGTTTTCCTTTTTTCCCCACACCTATGTTGAAGCATTCTTTATCACTATGAGAGAGAGTTCTTAGATGACAGAATTAGAGTTGCAAGAGACTTTAGATGCCATATAGTCAAATTCCCGCATTCCAGATCCTCTGACTTCTCATTCAGCAGGAAGACATATTCCGCAATGCTATCTCCCTCACATTAGATCACAGTAACGGAGGTCCCCAATGCCTGCTTCTGTAGTCTTTCCATTATTCTATTCTACTCCCTCTATTTTGTTTATATTTATATATTGTAGCAATTAGTCATTTTGATTGCTTAAGACGTCTGAATAAATAGACCATATTTAATTTGAACACTAAATAGTAACTTCAAAAACATAAGAAAAACCCTGTATGTTCTCAACTCACACACAGTAAAAAGAGTGCTTTGGAATGATGGTCAGAAAACCTGGATTTTTATATCCTGGCTCTGTTTTGTATTACCTGTGCATGTCCTGTGGTGAGCCACTTAGTATCTATGGGATTCAATTTATACATCTGTAAAATTAGGTAATTAGACTAAATGATTTCTCAGATCTCTTCTCACTCTAAATCTATGATCATAAAAACTTTCTACCACCTTTTCTACAAGAAAACTCTTTATATAAGGCTGATGTCACCCTGAATATCAATAGGCTTTTACACAGAGTGACATCAATAAGCTGATATCAATTTCCAATATGCTTGTGGCATTTCCACAAAACTTTTTCTTTTGTGAAAGAAAAGGACAAATATTTCTCATGCAATGCAGATAGATAACAAACCTTTAAGACTTACAAGAAGCTACTGTTTATAGAAGGATGAAGACCTCTAAATTTGCTTGATGACTAATGCTTCTATGTACAGTAGTATGAGCTGTATGTCATTTAACCTTTTCCAACCTCATGTGCTTATAGCAACAAAGCCTTGGAATATAGCTTACTCTCTGAAGAAATAATTATTTCCATGGGTACATGAGCAATTATTAAAAATAATAATAATAAGCACTATCTTCTTCCTTAAATGAACATCATCTTTGCCTCATGACTGAACAGAAAGAACTCAGTCATTGTTTTAAAAATTCAATGGGTTCTTTAAGCCATATTTTATTTTTTGCCAAAGGATTTACAAAAAAAAAAAATTAGTTTTCTTTACTGTTTAAATTTTTTCTAAACCACCACTACTCCACCCAAACCAGGCAACTTTTTCTTTTGCTTCAAATTTGACCTCACCTGCAAAGTGCACTTTTCTGTAAAAAAATTTTAAGGTAAATTCTCATAGCTCATTTTTCACCTGTCAATAGCATTTTCATGAGAGGAGAGAAATCCAGATGGAAACTTAGGTTTTGGTTTTCCTCTATCATTATTTTTCACCAAAGTTAAACAAATGCCATTGCAGCAAATCAGAATGAAAAAAAAAATTTGAATAATCACACAAGCTACACAAACTATTACATGGCTCAGTCTTCCTCACAAGAGGAGACAGAAACAGAAAGCTACAAAGACAGAGAGACCATAATCATTACCCAATTTACACTTTTATGTACAAGAAAAGAAGCCAATGAAAGATCTCTTCCTATGTGAGAAATGTGTCATCATGTCAATAAACAATTTGTTAGAATTCCTTTCTACTATTTAGAATTTCCTGTTATTTTAAACTTAGCTAACTTTTCCCAAGAGCTTTTCTTTGTTACTTGCAACCATGAAAACATATTCAAACTTCAGGACTCAACAAAAGAACCTTTTCCAAGCTCATTGCATTCTTAAATTAGTAGAATAAATGGAATGTAAATGAGGCAACAGATGATAGTCTTGCCTTTTCACCTCTAGCACCTGCTATAGCACATTTGCCATCAGAACTGAATTTCTCTGACACAGCAAACAAATAATCAGTGACTTAATCATAAGCCCTATTGTCATTGCTAGAAATTTTATAGGAGAGAGGGAACTTTATCTGCCCTCTTTTCAAAACCAAAAGAAAAAAAATTCTTAACCTGCTACTCTACTGACACATTTTTTTAAACATAAACAAGAATAACCCTTTCTACATGGGGCCTAGATAATCAGGATAAAAGATGAAAAATGAAGTAAAAAAATCCATTATATCATAAGTGGATATATGAAAAAGCATAGGTATAATTAAAATGTACTTGTTTACAATTTACCAGCTCTTTAACAACCCTCAGTGATATGTCCAAGAGTTAGCTTTAAGCCAAGACACTACTAACTGATATGGTGCATTTAGAAAGTGAGGCTTCAGAAAAGCAGACCTCACCAGGTTGTTTTATCAGCTCTAAGCAAGCCTCAGTGCCAACTAATGGGTTTGAGAGAAGAAAGAAAAGGAAGGATTATTAAGAGAAAGAAGCCAGAAGAGGAAAAATAAGAAGAAGGAAAAAAAGGAAGAGGAAAAAAAAGGTGTTCCAGCATTTGTTGTTGCAGCATTTGCAAAATTTGGCTTAACTGGTATCCATCCAGCAAAGGGCAAAAGAACTAATTTAAAATAATGGAAAATAAAGGTCTGTTCTGTTTTGAATGTTGAGTTTTGTGTTGTGTTTTAGTTGTTGAATGCAATAGATAAGATCCTATTGTGACTGAATTCTCTTTAAAATATAAGAGAAATCTATCCTTTGTCCAGTTCAGAATTGTGAAAGCTGGCTAGTAGGTTGCATTTTGTTGTAGCCTGGCAATATAATCCATCCTGCTTGCTCCGTTCCAGTACTCTGTGGCTTGTTATATTTATTATGTGTGCGCGCGCATGCATGTGTATGTGTGTTTGGGGTGTGTGTGTGTGTGTGTGTGTGTGTGTGTGTGTGTTGGAGGTGGGGACATTAACAATCACTGATAGGAAAGGTATGTGCTATTACTACATTGTAAAGTGTGTTCATGTCCTGTCTTCTGGGATGCCCTGTTTAAATGTGCTAACAAGAGAAAAGTGTCAAAATTTCTCATTGATTGATGATCTTGTCTAACTGCAGTCTTTTTTTTTCTCTGAAAGAAAAAAAGACACAAATTAGTTTGTTTTGTTATTTGTATAACAGAATTATTATATAGTCTCTTTAATGCATGTAAATTATATTAACAACTTATAAAATGCAGAATCAACCTTAATAGTCTCATTATTTAAAAAATGGGAAAAGCAGTCTAGGTTAAAATGTTTTAAGACAAAATTGACATTGTTAGATAATAAAAATCAGAACTATAAGGGAATAAAAAATTATACTACAAAAATACTCCAGCCTTCTTTAAATTCTAAAACTATAATCTGAATCATTCTCCCCTTCACCTCTTTTCTAGAGTTGAAAAGTTAATAATAGAGCATGCCATCCTATGTCTTAACTACTATAATTCACTCTGGTGAGCCTCTCTCCTGTGTCTAACTGTAAAAATCTGGCATAAAATTTTATTTGCCCAGTTTTCTTAGTTTTAACTCTTGCCTGGAGGTAAGTCTAGAGTGACTCAATAATTTTAGGGTTCTTGGCTGGAGTATGTTTTTATGAAATAATATCATACCTCTTTTCTACCCTATTGCATTAGTTAAGTTATTCTATTAATTTGCCCCAGCTTCTAGAACTCTGTTCCTTATATTCTTCTCACCTGATGACTATGTATTCCTTCCACACTATTCTTTGAAGTCAAATCACTACCTTCTTGTTAGTGTGTGAGGCTTCCTATCTTTTAAGCAATCCTATTCACTCACCCCAATCTGTGATGTTAAAAGACAGTGGGTTGAAAGAGCATTAAAAGAACAAGGATTGTAATAGATTTATAACTTATGTTTGAAGTTAGTGTTGGGAATAGGCCTAGTTCAGTATTTAAAAAGTAAATTATTCATTTGTAGAAAACATTAAGCACATTGTGGATTTTTATGTAGGAATAGAGGTAAACCAAAATTATCTCCATTATTTTGATGAAAATACTTCCCCACCACCACCACTACCATAGAGTTTGTCCATATTCTATGAAAAACTTCCCTGATGGAGCCCCCTTAAATTTATTTTATTTTCTTTCAGGTGCAGACCTGTGATTCCATCAATTCAAGAAACTCCCTCCACCAGTGCAGATCAGGAACTCATCTCTAGTTAATCTGAGAGTTGCCTGGGGGCACTGAAATATTAAGTGACCTCCTCAGTGGTCATGTAGAACCTGTACCCACTCTTTCTGCCTTAAAGGCAGCCCCTTGGTTCATTGTGCAATGCTGTCCCTTGGGTGCTTAATGTCAGGAAATAATATCAAATACAAATGAAATATGCTGGTAACCTCAAGAAATTTCCTAAAGAAGGGATGATAGCTCTAACTGAATAAAATCACACTTGTTGGAACATGCTGCCATCAGGAAAATAATTGAATAAGAAATTCATATGAAGCTCTTCTTTAATTCTGAAAGAGATTCATCCTTTTAAATTAAGATAATAGAACTATGATTTTGATAATATGTTGTCTTGGCATCTACGCTATATACTACTTTGTGCTAGCTTTCATTTTTAGGACTTCTCATTAAAATCTACTGCTCTGTGTCAAACAAATAATGGAATAGTTGAGAAACTTTCTGAAAGTTCTATAGAGAAGTCCTAGTGAAGCAATTACAAATGGTATCACTAGACATTAGACACGAAGATTTAGATTTTAAAAGAACACAGAAGATACTGCATTCTGCTTTCACAGACTAAAATTATTAGGATCCTGCAGTGTGACAATAATGATAAGAAATTTTTTTTAAACTTTGTTTTGCCTTATTATACAACTTCGCATCCCTAGGCAAAAAGTGTGTGTGTGTGTGTGTGTGTGTGTGTGTGTGTGTGTGTGTTTTATAATAAATAGAAACAACCTAGAATCCTGGAAAATCTCAGTGAAAAGAAAAAAGGTTGAGAGAGACTTTTCTGCATCTAGTTCTAAAATGCAGAGGAAGAAAAGAAGGAAGGAAGGAAGAAAGGAAGGAAGGAAGGAAGGAAGGAAGGAAGGAAGGAAGGAAGGAAGGAAGGAAGGAAGGAAGGAAGAAGGAAGGAAGGAAGGAAAGAAGGAAGGTGGGAGGGAAGAGAAAGGAAGGAAGAAAAGAAAGAAAGAATCAATTCCCTAGAATTATTTTCTATATAAACTTTCTTTCAGATAGCATTCTGATTTAAAGTACTTTCTTACTAAATTCCATTTTGGTTTTTTCTTTCAATTTGGAGCCATGGCATATATATATATATGGATACTCTTGGAAGATTTATTATAAGTAAAAGATACTTTTACAAGTATCAATACTAGCTGCTATGAATTCTAAAGAAAAACTTTCTTCAATCAGAAATGTCCATAAACTAGCATATCCAATCTCATTGTAATGATAATTTGTCTTTATAATAATGACTCAAAGCACCATGAAAATTGCATTCTGAATCATTCGAAATGATTGTACTTGAAGTCTTCGAGAACTGTCAACAAGTATGAACAAATCAAAGTGCTCTCTTGAGAGGCAGAATGAGATGCCAGATAGAGTGCTAGACTTGAAGTCCAAAAATCTTAACTGATATTTACTGATGATCCCTAAGTGTCTGGGAAGTGACTTAAGATCACTCGGCCTTAATTTCCTTATTTTTTAAATAGAAAGAGTGAAGCAAGATGACCTCTGAAATTTGGATCTAAATCTGTAATACTCATCCGAATATCTGATCAGCCTGGACATTTCCCTCCTTTAAAGAAACTTTTATATAAGATTCTTTATATCATACAGCCAGTTATTTGCAGTTTTGTGAGTGATATTAATATGTTTTCTACATAGTTTATTATTCTAGTTTTCAGATTTAGTTTTAAATGATCCATTTTCATTTTTATAGTAAACAAAGACTGAAGTTGGCTTCGATTTGGTGTAATATGTCAAATAATGACTAATGTTCATTTTCTTTTTTGGATGTTGCAGATGAAATAGGAGAAGAAAACCTAGCAGACTCATTGCAAGATTTATACAAGGCATTGGAGAGAGCCAGCTTGTCACCTCTGGGGGAACACCGAATTTCAACCAAGTTGGAATACAAGAAATCTTTCATAAAAAGGTGTAGTGATCCAATAGTGAATGAAAAACTGCATAGGCTGCGAATTCTAAAAAGCACTTTAAAGGTAGGATTTAAAGCAGAGAAGAAAAAAAATTCATTTTAAAAGTCCATTCTTGAACTAGAAATGAATTACTCTAGCATGGTATAGAAATTCAAACTAAGATATTTTCAACTTTTTGACTTTGATGTTGCTTAGAGGGCATGGGAAACCAATGTGAAAGAGTGGGAAAAGAAAAGCATGACTCTACTATTCTTTTAGTATAATAACTGTATGGAAAGGAGAGAATATCCTGACTTTCTATTAAAATCTCAGATCAAATCCTTTGTGACTTGATTATAGGTGAAAAACAAAAGGTCACATAAAACTATTTTCTGAATACACAGTCTGCTTTTTCTAAATGTTTTAATTTCCTAAGATAAATATTCTATGTGCTGTAATTATCAGAGTGAGTTGCTTAAAGAATAATAAAAATAGTTGCCTTTTTATATAGTTCTGTAAGGTCTGTAAAGTGCTTTGCAAATGTTATTTCATTTGATCCTCACCACAGCCCAGAAAGGTAAGTGTTATTATTATCCCCATTTTCAAGGAAGGAAACTGTAGCAGACAGAGGTTAAGTGATTTGCCAAGGTCACACAGCTATTAAGTGCCTGAGATCCAGGTCTGACTTCAGGTCCAATGCTCTATTAACTGAACCAACGGCCATATAGAAGAAAGCATGATTAAAAACACAAGAGTCCAGAAAGCTGTACTTGTATTTGGGGGGAAATGTCTAATTTTGATGGAGTAGATTACTTGGAAGGAAGATGAGACAATACAAAGGGTATAACTAAAAGGGAGGACCTTAAATGTCAAACAAAAAAGTTTTTAATTTACCTTAGTCATGTAACTGTAAATTTTTTGGAGTAAAGGAGTAACATGGCTATACATGAAATAAATGATAGGAGGCAGAGGCAGACAGTCATATTAGGAGGCTATTACAATATATCAGATAAAAATAATGGGATATAATGAGCAAAGGTGGAAATTTGACTCAGAGAAGGACAGGGATACTTCCTCTCTGGTAGATAAAAAGGGATAAGAGAAATTGGTAATATTGGATTTCAATACCTGGAGTATAAGATTTTGGTAACATGTATTAGATAGTTTTAGTCTTAAGTTCTCTTAAGCTAAGTAAGTCATCTGCCATAGTCATTAGGAGTGAATACACACACACACACACACACACACACACACACACAAGTTTCAGAGCAGCTAGGTGGTGCAGCAGATAGAGTGCCAGGCTGGTATTCTGGAAGATTTATCTTCTTGAGTTCATATTTGGATTCAGACATTTAGTAGCTGTATGTCCTTAGCATACTCTGTTTTCCTTATTTTCCTCATCTGTAAAAACGAGCTGGAGAAGGAAATATGGATGATAGCAGCAAAGGTAAAGAGTGTTATAGATTGTGTGGACCTCAGAAGAGGAAGGATTATTAAGAGATGAAAAGGGAGGAAAAGTCTGGGAACTAGCATCAGGAAGAAAGAAATCTGCCAAATTTTTCTGACTCTAAATGTGGATGAGTAATAAGGAAAGTGATTCCCCAGTAGACTGCAGAAATTTTTAGGACTCTTTGGTAAAATTAAGGAGTAGAAAATAAAAAGAATTAGAAAAACTTGTTGATAATGGAAGGTATATGGGGGTAAGGGAAAGATCATTGTTCAGTGTTTCAGTCAGTTAACCCTCCTCTAGAGAAAAATGCTATTAGGCATAGTAGAAGTCGCTTAGAAAACAAGCAGAGAAGTAAAAATTTTTTAGACTAACAATCAGTTCAGAAGGTAACATAGGCACAACTTGTTTTGATGACTAGGATTAAAAAAATGAATGTGATAAGAAGCAAATTATTAATACAGGAAATTATTAATATAGGAAATGAAACTACTTAATTATTAGAATGTAGGCAGTAGAAGTTAAAATATTAATCCAAAATTTTTGATGGAATATGTATTAACTATGTTTTTTTTTTTCCAGGCTAGAGAAGGAGAAGTAGCCATTATAGATAAAGTTCTAGACAATCCAGATTTGACATCTAAAGACTTTCAAGAGTGGAAGGAGATGTACCTTGATCTCTTCTTGGATATCTGTCAAAAAAGCACCCCAAATGACCCATTAAATGTTTCTTCTGAAGTAGATGTACTTATATCCTCTCTAGTGCATACCCATTCATACATTGAAACGCATGTGTAAGCGTCTTGTCTTCACTCCATCTGCCACAGTCCTGTCCTTTGAACAAGTGCATAAGGTAGTTTTTATATTCATGTGTGGGAAACTTGGTAAATTATATTTTAATGTTGCTGAACTATATGAAGTAAACCTCATGATATCACTGTCTTTAATGAACATTTGTATATTTTATATGCGACCAGTGCTCGGCTTGTGTTTATCTTGTGCAAAATAAATCCGTCTTTAATAATTTAAAATTAATTTTTGCAAATAGCTGTGGAGACAGAAAGAACTCAAGTAGTAAATCCTGAAGACAGTTTACTATTGGACCTTTGCTGTCCCTTTAAGTTAATTTTATATGAAACAAAACTTTAGAACTAAATCACATTTTTCAGATGCAGACATCTTGTGGGAAAGAACATAAATCTTTTATATTTATTAAAATGTGCTAAGAATTTTCTTAAACACTGCACAAAGTTTAATGCTGTAGTTTTATTTTTGTGAAATGTAGGTTAGTACAAAAGAGAGATAAGCAGAATAGAAAATCATTGCTATAAGAAAAGTTCAGGTATAAGATATCCATGTCTTAATAGCTAATTAACTTTTGAAAGCTAGAAAATGAAAATGTTATTGCAAATCTACAGGAACACTAAATGGTATATCAGGGGAAAGCTTTGTAAATTTTTTTTTGTAAAAAAAGAAAACCAAAATCAAAGAGATAGCTGCTTTATTTTTTCTTGGTTTAAATCTTTCTTTATTTTTCTAGTGATGGGATGTTGTGAGAGTGTATAGGAATTTAAGTATTGATTTTTTTTTAACAGATTTAACTCACCTAATAAGGCAGCTACACAAGTAACACCAACCTCATATTTTGGAACTATAATTAAAAAAAGTCACCAAATATAAATTCAACAAATTAATTTTACAGTTAGCTTACTTGTTTTCCTTATTAATGAATTTAACTAAGTAATTACATTTAGAGACAAGGAAGCAAAAATAACTGCTAAGTAAAAATTTGGATTATTAAAAATTTGGGAAATATCGATGAAAAAATTAAAATGTACTCTGTGTGGGGCAAAAGGGTACTGTCTATTAAGAAATGTTCCAGTGAGTTATATGTGTGAGAAAAACAATGGACATTTTTCTTATATTCTTGAAATGTTCTATAAAATGAAGTGTGTATGTGGGAAATTCCTCTTCATATATTTATAATTATTAGCTTGTTTTTGAACGTGATCTCAGCATGATGATGATTGTGCTGCTTCTCAGTGTCTGGCTGCATAGTTTAAAAGTCACAATTTGATATTTTCAGAGGAGGGGTCATCCCCTCCCCATGACTGTCTATCCTGAGACTTACTTTTAATCAGCTTTATTACTGTAGCCTGTTAAGCTCAGTGAATGTACCTTAATCTTGAAGAGCTCAGATACTTTCCAGTGATTATCCTCGCTGTGGAAGAGGGAGTGAAAGCTACACAGGGGAGCCTTCTTTTGTTTGCTTTAAAAAAAAATTACATATGAATTGCTATTGTTTTGCAGACTTTGCACAATTGTACAGGGAAAGTGGCCTTTCTGCAGCCCATTTTCAGTACTTCTATATGTAATCAAAATGGATGAGGAATCACATTTAATGTTCATATGATATAGGATTTGAGGTCCAGTGTATTATTTTTGTCATTTAAAAAATCTATTTGTACAAAATAAACAAAATCAACATTTACTTACTGCATGAGTACTGACACTGACGCATTAAATTTGTGGATTTGTACATTTAGTTTGTTTTTTTTAACGCTTATCTTGAAATGAAGTGTGTGCTCTTCTAACAAGCAGCAAAAGGCCTGTTGTTGTTTAATGGACCAAAAACATATAAATATATTCATAAAAACATTTGACACCAATGGATGGGTTATGCACATAGGACAGGTGATATTATATAGCCACCAGGCAATTAAAGAAAGGATCTAGTGGTCTGTTGCTATGTAACAGTTCTTCTGCCTAAACTTTTCTTTGTTTAAGTGTAAAAAAAAAATCTTTATACATTTAAAACATTCATGGATAGCCTGGCATGAAAGTGTGCATTTGAACCATTCATTGTGATGCCTTCTTGAACAGCATTTCAAATGCTAGCCTGACTATATTCATTTTTATTAAGCACCTACTGTAGGTGCTGTATTTACACAGGACCTGGAAGGTAAAAGAGAGCACTGTAGTGAGAAGTCAGAACAAATGCAGCTTTCAAAAGAATACTTAATTTATTAATATAAAACTTTTATGGATTTCATACCCCTGTAACTTAGTCATTTAGTCATCCTGCTATATTAAGTAGTTTGAATGTTATGCTGTGAGTGGCCAAGGTTGTTTGGTTTAAACAAACATTCTCTCTGAGACCTTTAAAAACTGAATTTCCCAGTTCATTTTGAACAAAATTAAATCTTCACCTTACTGTGTATTCTAAAAGGGAGAGAAAGACAGACAGAGAGAGAGAGAGAGAGAGAGAGAGAAAGAGAGAGAGAGAGAGAGAGAGAGAAATCAAGAAACATTCGGCATATCTCAAGAATTTTCACTTAAGGACGGATACAGAAAATACTTTATTTACTATTAGATCCCCATATTAACTCTCTTCATTATGTACCATAAAAGTGTTAATGATACTAAAATTTGATCCAAAATCATGCCAGAAATTTAAAAACAATAAAACACTCTATCTAAAGGCCATGCCACAAAAGTTACTTTCCCAAAGGTTTTGTCTCTCAGTTCCGTATTTTCATGAGACATTAGAGTATAACCACAATTATACTTATGATATAGAAAATCATATTTCTCCTTCCAACAATTTTATTCTGTTTAATGAGGATTGTCTTACTCCACAATTTACCAAAATTAATATCATTCTATTTTTGTTAACATTTTCCAATACTTGAAATACTTCACTTTTTATTTTCTTTCTTTAGCTTTGGCACAAAGATGATTTCCATTTAATACCTTGTAAAACTAATTTTAAGTGAGTTTTTTTTTTAAATAAAAAAGATTTAACTACTCCAAAATTTTTGCTAACCCAGTTCTATTCTTCCAAGAAATCAGGCTGCTGAAGCTAAATCACCTTTCCTATCTTCTCTTTACTCCCATCGTAGGGGGGAGGAGGAAGAGGGGGAAGGAGTGGGAGAAGGAGAATATCTTCTGGGATTTAATGTTAAGCTGAAACTGCCTTCAGTTTAATACTTCAATATTTCCATAACCTCTGGTCTCTGCAATCTCATAAGGTTTAAAGATTCATTGGACGAGACTTATCATCTTGGGAACAATGTGCTAGTCAGTTACACCTATTTTCATAACTGCGTCCTGAAATGAGATGAGCATGATTTAATGCGCCCCAGCCTGTGTTTCCACTTTCTTTATCTTTTCTACCCTTTCCTCTACCTCTTCTGACAGTTGTAACACTGCACACTTAAGGCCGCTCCAAGCCTGCGGCATGTTGCAACCAATATCTTCCCAGCAGTCGAGGTCCAAGTCATAGCCTACCACGTTGCGGGTGGGCACTTGTCTGGAATTTTGCCATTTTAACCCACCTAGTAGAAGTGCAGTCTCCTCCACCACCGCTAGTCCATAGCAAAAACGGTCATAGAGCAGGGGCCGCAAGCGAGTCCACTCATCTACTTCGGGATCGTAGCGTTCAATGTCTAAGAAGGACTCATAGAGCCCCAGAAAAGCAAACACCGCGCCACGTAGCGTAGCCATTTGGTGCCCAAAGCGGGAGACGTTCATGGATGCCCTTTTACTCCATACCCTCTCCTGTGGACTTAGAGCGTACACATCCGAGATGCTGGCACTTCGTTCCAAATCTCCAACCTTCGGCCGCCCTCTGAGCTTGCCCCCGGATATATAAACAGTGCCACAGGCCCCTACTGCCCCGGCATGACCATACACTGCACGCGGCAACTCCTTGGCCGCTGTCCAGCGGTCTCGGCCCAAGTCGTACATCTCCACAGAGGCTAGGGCATCTCCATCTGCGCCCACACCCCCGACGGCTAAGAGGTTGTCTCCCACAAAGCCGCACCAGAAATAGGCCCGGGCCTTTTGCATGGCGGGCATAGGAGCCCACACGTGGAAATGCGCATCATAGCGGTGCACTTGAGCTGTGACCTCCAGAGGAACGGTTGGAGACAGAGAAGAGGAGCTGCCTGCCGGACTCTCCCCTCCCAGTACGTAAAGGAAGTTGCCAATAGTACACACGCAGTGTCCCTGCAACGGGGCAGGCAGCCTGGTGAGGTTGCGCCAGTGGTGGTTGTACACGTCGAAGGAGACCACATCTTGGGTCAGTTCCCACTCATCCACTTCTCCAGGTTGCACCTCCTGTTCAACCTCTTCATCTGAAGCTTCGCTGATGCTATCTCTTTCCTCTTCTTGAGGGATTTGTGCATCTTCAGCACCTTGAGTCACGGCCTCCTTGGCCCGGCGTCCCCCAACCAGTAAGATGCGGGTTCGGGAGTTCCTGCAACTAGTCTGCTCGCTCTGCATTAAGGGCTGGCGGGAGATGGCTGTATGATAGCTGATAGCCTGGATAATTAGACCCTTCACTCGGGTAGGAAGACTGAGGCCTGAGCCCGAATAGACCTGACGAAGCAGTTCGAGGGGCACCAGACCGAAACGAATGCGTTCCAGAAGACTGGAGCAGTGCGGAAGGCGTTCGGCCGCGGGATCCTGAAGCAACCAGCTCAGCGCCAGGTTCAGTAAATGGGCCTCGGCCACGTATGGCACGTCTGGGGAGCCCAGTACCGCCTTAAGCGAGACTGGGTTAAGCTCCAGAAGCCCCACCTCTTCGGGGCCCCTGTCCAGCAGCTCTCGCATGTGGCGCCCGATGAAGTTTTCGGCCGCTGACAGCGTGTCAGCCAGGCCAAAGCGGGTGGAGAGGTTGGCCACAAAGCAACAGTTCTCCAGGCCCAGGTGACTTACCAAGTAGTGACTGCAGAGGCCTATAGCCTCACTCACTTGCAGGTAGGTGGCGGCCTCTAGCGTGTCTTCCAGCGTGTCCATGGACAAGGGCAGCCAGGCAGTGTAGATGAAGTCCAAGAGGCGCTGAAGACCACTGGCCGAGGGCACTTGCAGGTGGATAACGGGGGCCCTAGACTCCTGCGTATAGCTTTTGAAAAGAGCTTTAAAATAGTCACTTGAGCACGCCAGGAGCGACCTGTGCGCCTGGAACTCTCTGCCTTCAGCCTCCAGCTTCACATCGCACAAAAAGCCCTCTTCACGCAGGGCCTGATAGTGGGTGAGGATGGCCCCTCCGTGAGCTTTGCAGTAGGACAGAAAGTAACTCATGGTGCAACATGCAAAGGAGAACAGGTTGGGAAAACGGCTAAATCAAGAACAAGCCAAACACCCCCAAACACATCCCACACAAATAAACGAGCTCAGGTACAAATCACCGGAGTGGTGGTCCCTACTAGATTACCGGAGTTGGCAAGTGCCCTTCATAGTCCCGATCATTTTCATCTTTCATCTAAGTCTGAAAGTTGCCATCCTCCTGATTGAGATGAGGTGAGATCTTTCAAGACAGTTGTGAAAATGGAGTAAGGCTTCAACTACTTCAGTTTGAGTAGGCCTGAAGGACTTCAAGCATTAAATCAAGGGAATAATTAAGTTCCCTTCCTGCTATCTTCCCATGACATCAGCGTTTCTCTATTTCAGTCAAATATGGGTAACTATGTACTTATTGGTCAAGTTCAATTTCTTGGGTAGTTCCCGTGTTTAGAATGTAAGATCCTCAGCCAATAAGGATGAGGGTCAGTGGTGGGAGGGGGTATTTGCGTTAGGGATTAAAAGTGTTGACCCTGCCCCCAGGGGCTTCCTCCCTTCCATTGTTTGCTCCATGGGTAGGACGTCCTTCTCCCGAGAATATATAATAAACTTTGCTTTACTTCTAGAGATCTTTACAGCTTTTTTTTTTTTTATTAAAATGATGATTCCCTCACCATTTCTGAACCACACACTCCCCTTCTCCTAGCACAGGTGAGCCATGCGTTGGTTAGGAAAGGTTTCCCATACCTCAGAAAGCCCACGGGAAATAAGAAGATGGAATCCACCGGACTTGGAGCGGTTCCAGCTTCAAGAGATTGGGGGACTGCTGGGTCAGAGAAGCTTTTTAGAAATGCAGCCTTTAAGAGGGAGTTCCCTACGGCCCACCAAGGACAGTTGTGGGGCCGCACCATCACCTGAATGAAAGGAGCTGCTGTGTCCCCCGCTGCCCCTATCTCCTAATCAGATGTATCTTCGAACTCTTGACAGGCTGAGGCAAAAAAGCAACAACAGATGTGCAGACGCGGTGGAATTGAGTAGGATGTGGAAGTGGAAGGCTCTCCTCTCCGTCAGCACCTAGCCCCTCTCAGTCAGCCCTGAGTCTCGGCCAACCAACTGCAGGTGGTCCAGGTTCAGAATTTTCCTGCTAATACACACGCCCGCATTCGCTCACACACATACACAACGAGGGCCGGGGACAACTGGCTCCTGGGGTGGGGGATGCGGGGTGATCTTTTACTCCTGCTCCGTGTGAGGGATTAAATCAGACCCGACGGGATTAAAGCGGGAGGCCAGGCAAGTAAATACGTTTAGTCACTGGTATAATTGGACATGCTTGGCCACCCATGCCCAGTGCCGTACATATTATCACTGTAGCTCATAGATACAGGAATAGAGCGCAGACACAATCCTTTCCTTCCATACCAAGCGGTTTGTCCTAGCCCTTCTCGCTCCGCCTCCTGGCCTTACAGTTTTGGGTTGTAAATCAAGGACCGAGACTTAGAGAGCTGAAACTTTCGACTTTGAATGACCTAACTGGAAATCACGAGGATGACCCTTCTCAGGAATAGAACAAAGCTACACTTGGGATGGGGGCGGGGATGGAGAATGGAAGAGAGCGGAGTGGAGGGGAGGGTTAAGTGTCCCAGAAGACCTAATTAATACAGGAGCTTTGTTCTACTCGAAAGCTTGTGTCACCCAGATCCCAGGGTTTGGGGCAGCATTGTTTCACGAATTCAGCTGGGAAAGGGTTCGCGAAAGATCAACTTTCAGTTTGGAGTAGATTCTAATTAAACCGCAGTAAAGAAGGATTAAACAGTGTTATTTTCACAGTAACACCCAGGAGATTCAAAAGGAGGTCCTGCTGAGTTGAGATCTAGCATCCGTGGGGTTAAGCAACCTCTGGGTCATGAAGCTGTCTTATAGCAGCCGGTAACAAGTCAGTGAAACCTGGACTTTCCAATCATTTGATTAGAAATTGAGGATTTTCAAAGTCAGAATTCCTTTTGTTGGCATCTCATAGGGGCAATGAAGTGGAAGGTATGATTTCCCATTGCTAAATGGGTACTCCACTACCAATTTATACATTTGCATGTTCAAGTCTAATCTTTTTTTTTTTTTTTTTGCAAAGAGCAAGTTGGGAGGGACTTGTTTTTAATGTGCTTGAACAGTTTTCTTTAAGAAATAGATATCCAATAATTTCTTCAGACTCATGTCCCTGCTTTGTTACTTGATCTAATAGCTGGTCAATCATCCTTTACTGCAGAATGAGATAATGGGTATTTTGGAACTCTTTAGAGGTTGATGTTTGATTTTTTTTTTCTTGGAATTATTCTTAGAAGCTGCAGGAAAAAGAAACCCTACCAGCTTCTGCCGAAATGTGGAGATGAAGGAGGGAGGGTGTTAAGTTTTATTTCTGATACAAATAAAATAGTGTTTTTTCTTACCATCCTCATAGTTTTAAATAAGCAAATTTGTTTAATTAAGAGATCAATAAAAATTAGGGGTTTCCTATTACCCCAATGTGGAATGTTTGTGTTTAAAATTTATTTCTTATTTTAGTTTGTTTTTAGTAAGTTTAAGATTTAATAAATAGCATCTGGAAGAACTTGTATTTCTAACTTCATAACTTGTATTTTATTAAAAAGATCAACAATCTCCAAGTAGAAGGAAAGTTCACCATTGTTTTACTCATTTCCTATATTCTCTGATCTCCAATGTCTTAAAAGTTTTTAGTAAATTTCTGAGAGCTTCCTTACTTATCTTCCTAGTGTTCTCTCTTCACCAATTTGGGACATTAAAAAAAATGCAGTAAATAAACATCATTAGGAATATTTTTATATCATAGAAACTGAGAAAAAGACATAAAGGTTAATTTTCATTTTTCAAAACTGTAAAATTCAAGACTGGTCTCAGATTGAAAATTGTTTAAACGCTACAGACGTATATTTTAAGATTAAAAAAGCAGGATGTAAGTGAGGCAGGGAATCATAAATTTCTTTTTAATATTAGGATCCTTGGTTTCAAAGCAAACTAACAGTCTGTATTTCATAATGAATTCAAGAGGCCTTTATTTAAATTCAAAGAACATTAGAGCAGAAAGAGATTTAAAAGATCAACTCATCCAACCCTTTTTAAAGATGTAGAAACTGAGGCCAACAGTGACTTGTTTGTGGTTATATGACTTCTTAGAAGCAAACTTTGGCCTATAACAAAGGACTCCTGACTCCTGATCCAGAACTTTTTCTGCCATGCTACTTAATGTAATGTTAAACAAAATAATTGGTATCATATACAATAACTATAAAAATATCACATGAAGGATCAAATAGCATTAAAATACAGGTTTTAATTATTTTAAATCTATCAATTCTGTCAAATCCTAAACAATAACAACAAAAAAAAATACTAAGATGAAAGATGAAGTATTTACACACTAACAAGTGTGTAAATATTCCAGTTAAGTCAAAATACATGAAAGAACTTTGGATTTAAATGTAGCATAAAGTTTAAGAGATATGAATAAAATAAGGTGTGGTGGTATGTTGTTGTTGTTGTTGTTTTTCCAATTTAAAATAAATCATTGTAACACCAAGTTTTATATAACAAGGCTAATTCCTCATCCTGGCCAATAGCCCATTCTTATGCTGCTTTGCTGATGTGGATACAGTCAATTCTGTTGAATGAGAAATTCTGTATAATAGATATGTTCACAAGTTCCTGTCTATTTAAAAGATGAAGCAGTCAATATATTTAAAGGTGTTGTCCTTTCAGTAAGGTATTTATGTATCATACCAGTATTTGAATACCTGTACAATGTTATACATTCTTAATAAAATTCTAAATGGTTTTCCAAATGCTGTGTTGAAACAGTTTGAGTCCTAGAAATTGTTTATTGGGATGAAGGGAAGGTTGCTAAAAGGTGCTTTTTGGGTAGGCCTAAATAATGTAGCAAAGAAAAAACCAGCTTTAACTTCTATATTTATTTCAATAGTCGCATTAAAAAATTCTTATGGAAACTTGATATGCTCTTAAGTAAAACAGATTGTACACTATACATCATTTCATTAAATGGATTTTAGTGATTATCCAATTATACCTTTTTTTTAACCTTTCTTTGCATTTTACATTTCTTTACTATTAATCACCAGTTAAACATTTTAAAATAATACTATTTATGCCTTGCTTTTTAGTCACGGATTTACTTTAAAACTCCATTTTCCTGTATCACACACATTTCTGGAAAGATCTATATTGTATCAAACTGTAAATCAGGGATCTTTAATCTGTTTTGTGTGCCATGGAGCCCTTAGACCATTTGGTGAAAACTATAAACACTTCTCTCAATAATATTTTCAAATGTAGCCATAAAAAAAAAAAGTATCAAAAAAATCTATAGAATTACAAAAGAAAAAATTTGTATTGAAATATAGTTATCAAAAAATTATAAAGGTCATGGGTCTCAGATTAAGAAATTTTTGCTCTAAATTAACATTCACAGTTATATTATGGAACTATGGTAAAAGAAAACTTTTCGCATTTTGTAGAAAAAAATTCTTAATTCAACCTTTTTAGGAATTTTATCTTCCTAGACATCTTCAATATTTAGAAGAACTCAAGTAATAGTATATTTTATTAAGTGATCTGTAATTTCAGCATTTGTAGGTCTGCCAAGTGGACAAGCCTTAACACTATAGCTTTCTACTAATTCATAAACCAAGAGCCTAAATAATAGTCATATTTACCACATACCACCCCCACACAAAAACAGCTGGGAAGTTTACTCAATCATTAACTATCTTTGTGGTGTGCCAACTTCACTAACAGCTGTATCTGAGTGTGTATTCAACTCAGCATTTATGAAAAAGACAGCCAGACAACTGTGAAAATCCAGAGGCCTGGGAGATAAAGAAAAAGGGGCAGAAGGATTGAATAGTGCCATTGGTTTTCATTCAGAAGTACTCCAAGGTCACCCAGTGCATCTTGATCCATTGTCTGTCTTTTCCACTTGTCTTGCCACTGCAGATCCATGACTGGAGAGTGTGGCTGAGGACTTTTTGAAGCTGTTTCACCTAAATCCAGTTCATGCACAAGTCAAGACGTCATCCTGTGATATCATTTCTGGTTATCAAGAACAAAAGGCAAACAATATGTAGTTTTTAGAGAAATCTGGACTTCTCTCACCTTAGAGAATATGTAGTTCAGGGTACTTAACTTTTTTTGTATCATGAACTCCTTTGGCAATCTATCCATTCCTTATCAAAATAAAATACCTTTAAATTCATGAAATAAAATACACAGAATTAGGAAGAAAAATAATTTTAATGAAATAGTTATCCCCCCCCAATTTTTTTTTTTTGATTCACATACTCAAGGTTAAGAACTTTTGATCTATTCCAACCACTTTCTCTAGAATGCCAAAGTTGGAATCAAGTTGGGTTCAAATCTTGTTTCACTTTTCACTTAACCTGCACATTTCACTTAACCTTTCCATACCTCAGTCTGTTCTTCTGTAACATAAACGTACAGGATTAAATATCATGTCCCTGGTGAGCTGGTATACAGAATCAGCAGCATTTTATACCTTTCTTATTTAACATTGCAATTGTGAGTCTCCTGTGCAATGATGAGATATTGTCAACGTATGTTTTTTTCTTTTATGTTTTGGGGTTTTTTGTTGTTTTGTTTTGCAACACACTGTATTGCCAGTATTTTTTATTACTTTTAAGCTGTTTTTTATTTCACATTTTATATTTAGTTTATATTAATTTTGCTATTTAAATGGATTAGATGCCACTTTACTAGTAAAGACATTTTATCCCCAAAAAACTGAAAATATATTCATCCTTTTAACCTCTTTAGACAATGTTGGGAACACCAATAAATAATCATTGGTATTTTCTAAGAGAAATCACAGATGGAGACAATGTCTAAACAATGATAACTTATTGATTACATCATTTTGTGGCAGTGGCTCTGAAAGGCCTGCTATGACATAATAGCACATAATGCTGATTTGCCCATTGTCCAATATACACCAAACAGAGGCTTAGTCTAAAACAGAGAAACTATTCATTATTTTTGACCATAGGCTGACCTTTCTATTACATATGATTGCATGGGGTGGTCTTTCTGATATGAATACTTGTTTTGTTCTAGAAACTGAATTAAAACCATCTATTATTGCTGGTCTGATGGAGCAAAGGTTGGTAAAAAGGCCAGGCCAGGCTTCAGCTGGCACATGCTGATGTTATTGAGAAGCAAGTATAGGTAGCATTCTCTGGAGTGATTGCTTACTTTATTATAAGCAGCCTCTTAATCTCAGCATCATGTTGACTCAACCAGTGTTTGGCAGTTAGTACCAAAGGATATTATTGTGACAATAAACTGCTCAGAATACTGAATCACTCATTGCCTGGTAAACCCCAAATTCAATGTCTGCTCCATCATTGGTCTAGCAAGTAATAATGAGTGTTTCAAGTTTGCTCTGATTCTTCTCCCTCTTCCCCTTTCTCTCCTCCCTCCCCCTTTCCTTCTTCCCCTTTTCCCCCTCTCCCACTTCCTCTCCCTCTACCTTACCCTCTACATGTTTGTCTCTCTGTCTCTGTCTCTCTTTCTGTCTCTCTTTCTCTCTCTCTCTCTCTGTTTCTCTCTCTCTCTCTTCTCTCTCTCTCTCTCTCTCTCTCTCTCTCTCTCTCTCTCTCTCTCTCTCTCTCTCGCTCTCTCACTGTTGTCTTTCTCTATCATTGATATTTCTTCTCCCACTAGACAAAAAAAAAAAAAAAAAAGTCCCATTGGCCAAAACTCAGTCTCACTGTGTTTCTCCTTAGATATACACTCTTTTAGAAAGTTCTCTTCACGTGGTTTCAATTACAACCCAATGATTCTCAAATCTATATTTACAAAGACCTTTCTGATTTGTTTAGAGCAATGATTTCCAAACTTTTTTGATCTTTCATTACTATCAATTTTTTTTAAAAAAAAGCAACCTCCACAAATATATATGTTTACCAATTCAGAAAGAAATCATGTAAATGTGTTATATATTATGTTTATGTTATGATGTAAATGACAATAAATAATATATTATAAATATAATATACACAATTATTAACAGGATAATTTCTAAATTTTCATGTTACATATAATAATGCATAATTTTACAATTAAATATATAATTCTAAATATTCACATATATTCTAATTATGTACATTTTAAAACATGCAACAGATAGACATTTATAAAGAATAAGATAAAGGTGAGATAATATTTGACTTTAGAATCATTAGAAGCCAGTAGATCTTATCCTTTAGGAGAAATGTTCAGAACTGGGCAAAGGTGACTTTGGAAGCTATATACAGGATGAACTGGGGAGTCCAATTAGGAGACTACTGAAATAGTCCAGATGATAAAGCCCTGAATTAGGATGGTGACTGTGTGAATAGAGAGAAAGGTCAAATGCAAAAGAAATTGTGGAAACAGACAAAATTTACTAACTGACTGGATATGTGGGGTGAGGAAGAGCACAGAGTTGAAAATTACACGGAATTGTAAATCCAGGAAAGTCCAAGGATGGAGAAGTCCTTAAATGAAATGGGGAAGTTCAGAAGAAGGGTGGGTTTGAATGAGGGTGATAATGTCAGAATATATCTGAGATGCACATCACAACCTAAAAGTACCTGCTGATTCTATGAAGTTCATTGTCCCACACAAAATGAGAAGGGGGCAGGGAGTCTTACTCACTCATCATTGTCCTTTAAAGTGTAAAATCCAACTTCTGGGGTTTTCCTACAGCAGTAAAGAGAATATCTGGGAGGGCATTAAGGAGGAGGGAGGGCAAGAGGAAAAGGGGACATCCTCCCCATGTCACTCATGTAGTTGCTGCTATATGTTCCATACTAACTCCCTTTTGGAGCCTAAACCTGGCCCAGATATTGGAACTTTGCAAAGCAGAGGAAGGGATTAGATTGAGGAGATGAAAATAAGTCAAGCCCCATTCATGACTAATGAAGGGAAAGTGAGATATGACTCTTATTCCCAACTTCCAATTATTTGATATCTTGGAGACAAGCTATGGCCCTAACTTAGAATCCACTGACATCTAAGATTCTTTTGAAAATGGAATTCAATTGTTATGCCAAAGTTCCCTTTTGATGTCCTGGCCTAGTTTCCCCATTGTCTTATTTAGTTACTCTGCCTCAGGTTATAACCTTTCCCTTTTAATGTTTGATGAGATAAAGGTCTACCTCAGTTGCTCTGCCCCAAAACCCCAGGCTATAATCATTCCCTCTTAAATGGTTGATGAGATAAAGGTTTTATAGCTTTAGGTTATAGACATTCCTTTTTAATGTTTGACAGGATAAAGGTTTATCCATTTTAGATGTCATTAGAATATCAATAATCTCTCTTCATTGTGTCATCCTAGGGGCCTCCTCCCTTTAGGTTACCCCCATCCTGGTATCTCCTCTATTATGTCATTGTTCTTGTTATCCTATAAAAAGCTTGACCTCTGATACTTAAGTGCTGAACTCTTTGAGATGATAGAAGCATTCATTCTCTGTTCTAGCCAATCTAGCTCTTCTATGACCTTAAACAGGCCATTTATTCATTCCTGTTTCTGTACCTTTGTGTATGCTATTGCTTTTGCCAGTTCAGATTTATTACCCTTTGCCCTCTAAAACTCTGATCAAAACTCTGATCACCTTCTCTAGGAACACATCTTAATTCATTTCATCCAATTCTGTTGAAATTACCAGATACTTTTCCAACAAGATTATATAACATTCTTTAGCTGCTGATAACTTCTACTGGACCAAAGAATTTTCAAGGCATTTGTTTGTCTGGGATAAGAAAGTTCCTACTGTTGTTTAGAAGGCATCAATCCACAAGGCACAGAACCCTGGAAAAAAACATCCTCTCTCTGCCTACTATCAATGATTGGCTCTGCTTCCAAGTTGTCCCCAAACCAATGTTTTGGAGGCTTTCTTTTTAAGAAGGAGGTTTTTGCCCTCTTTTCCATGACCATGACTGATAATCAATCACTTGATCTACAGATGATATCTCCTATATGTCATCTTTCTTTATTAGAATATGAGACCTTCTTGAAAGCAGACTTTTTCATTTGTATCTCTTCTACTTAGCACAGTGTCTTGCCTATAGTTACTGCCTAATAAATATCAATTCATTCATTCATTAATGTCTTGCATAAAATGTATAAACAGAAACAGTGATAAACAGGGTTATTTCACCTCCCTAAAGAGGGCTCTGCTTCAAGAGCCTTTTAAAATACTTATAGTGCAAACTATATGCACTATGCACTTATATAAACTATGCATCCAAGGCTGAAAGAATGAAATAGGACAACAATAACTTCCCCTCTGATCATGGGTGGTTCATTTGCAGAGAAACTTCTGCACCTGAGACAAACAGCCATTAGTTAATTAGAGGTAAGAATCACCTAGAGAAAAAAAAAAAAAAAAAAGATTTTCCATCTCCTCAAATATCATAGGATGGAAATTGATTAGGGGGCAAACACTTTCAAAATACATTGTTTTGCTAACTTCTAAGTTTTCTACCTAGGACAGAAGTACCTCATGACATCTTGGCCACAGCTTTGTCCATTTGTACCTTTATATTCACCTAAAAATTCCAGCTTTACTTGCTTTAATTAAAATTAATTTAATAATGCTTTAATTAATAAAAATAAATTTTTCAAGATTGTGAATATATTATTCTGTCATAGATGTACGGGGATGACTTTTACCTTGCTGTTGTTCAGTTGTGTCCAGTTCTTCATGATCGCATTTGGGATTTTCTTGGCAAAAATACTGGAGTAGTTTGCCATTTCCTTTGCTAACTTATTTTATAGATGAAGAAACTGAGACAAACAGAATTAAGTGACTTGCCCAGAATCATACAGCTAGTTAGTGTCTGAGGTTGATCTTAACACCAGACCCAAAGCTCGATCCATCATGTCATTTAGTTGCCCCTAGATTTTGTCTAGCTGAAATCTAGTAAATTGATTAAAAAAATAATAATAAGTCATCATCACAATAATGCCACATAAGCTTCTGAGATTTCCATTTGATCTTCAGCACAATCTTGTGAAGCATGAGCCACAAACATTCAGTCCATTTTATAGAAGAAAAATGAGGCTTTGAAGTTCAAGATAACATAGTTAATAAATGTCAGAGGGAGAATTTGAACTTGAATATTTTCTGACTCCCAGTCCAGTCCCCTTTCTATATCATAATACTTTAAAATACTTAAAAATATTATTTTAAATAATTTTTAAAATACTTTTAAAAAAACTCTTTCAATTTAGTACATTTTAAAAAGTAGAATTCATGAATCTTGGAAAACTATAAGGGTATTGCCTATCCTAAACACCATAATTTTTTGTATTCACATTACTGCTCAGTTGTATAAAATATCATCTTCTTATTCCCATTCCAAGTCTAAATCATATCATAGCCTTACCCTATCTTGAAGGTCTGCTTGGTGAACCTGATCCAGGAAACTGGAAATCTATAATGGATGATATCAATTCTACATGCTAATGGTATTATATATCTAGTGGGGGGGGGGGGCGGGGAGCAGGGGAGGGAGTGTTTAAATCTCTATTCTTTTTCTTTATAAGCAATCTGGAACCTTGTATGGAAAGATCTAAATACGAATAGCTTCTTCTAAACATTTTTCTATCTGAATCCCTGGTACCCTTCCTTATATCTGATCAATGAATCAATATATCCTGAAAAAATGAGGCCCAAGCTATTAGATTAGTTATGAAGGCTTGGGTCTTTGTTAAAATAACAACCCCTTTTGGATATCAATCAATCCTGGATCTGCTGCATCCAACAATACAATAATTCGACAAGTAGCCAGGCTGATTACTTACCTCTGTGAAATTTTGTATGGAAGACAGGATCAATCCTGCATGCTAACAATATGCAGGTTATGCTGAGAAAACCAAATCAATAAATTATAATTATTTAGTGTTTTGGCTTTGTGGGAAGGCACCATATTGAACACAAAAACAAATTAAAAAAAAAAAAATCTCAGAACAGCTAGTTGGTATAGTTGGTGTACCCTGAAGTCAGGAGGACCTGAGTTCAAATGTGTATCAGACAATTAACACTTCCTGGATATGTGACTCTGGGCAAGTCACTTAACCCCAATTGCCTCAGCAAAAAAAAAAAAAAATCTCTTTTTTTTTTCATGGATTTGTTTCTTTTTCTTTTTTTTTTTTTTTTAAGTAACTTTTTATTGACAGAATCCATGCCTGGGTAATTTTTTACAACATTATTCCTTGTACTCACTTCAGTTCCGATTTTTCCTCTCCCTCCCTCCACCCTCTCCCCCAGATGGCAAGCAGTCCTATACATGTTAAATATGCCATAGTATATCCTAGATACAATATATGTGTGTAGAACCAAACAGTTCTCTTGTTGCAAAGGGAGAATTGGATTCAGAAGGTAAAAATAACCCGGGAAGAAAAACAAAAATGCAAACAGTTTACATTCATTTCCCAGTGTTCTTTCTTTGGGTGTAGCTGCTTCTGTCCATCTTTGATCAATTAAAGCTCTCTTTATCGAAGAGATCCACTTCATCAGAATACATCTTCATACAGTATAGTTGTTGAGGTATATAATGATCTCCTGGTTCTGCTCATTTCACTTAGCATCAGTTCATGTAAGTCTCTCCAAGCCTCTCTGTATTCATCCTGCTGGTCATTGCTTACAGACTAATAATATTCCATAACATTCATATACCACAATTAACCTAACCATTCTCCAATTGATGGGCATCCATTCATTTTCCAGCTTCTAGCCACTACAAACAGGGCTGCCACAAACATTTTGGCACATACTAGTCTCTTTCCCTTCTTTAGTATCTCTTTGGGGTATAATAAGCCCAGTAGCAGCACTGCTGGATCAAAGGGCATGCACAGTTTGATAACTAAAAAATCTCTTCTTTCATGGATATTGAATCCAATTGAGGGACAATGCAGCATGTAATGTAATTTCTAAGTTAAGGCACTTCTCTTGTACCTCAAAATTTAGGTTCATCCACAACTGTACTAGCAACTGTACTTTGGGCTAGTTTTATGTACAAACAATTGGGTGAAGACTACAACAACTGTCAGAATCTAAAACAGAATAGCCAACATCCTGGAAGTTCCAGATGGGAGAATTTCCCTATTTTAAATATGTGAGATGACATTCAGGATTGTTGGGAAAAGTTTGTGTCCATAGGAGCCCCTATACTATAACCTTTAGATTCTCCCAGTCCCTTGGGCCCTAGGCCTAGGGCTCTGCTATTCCAACCACCTACCACAAAAATATTCCCTCCATGATTCTCCATGATGAAGTGATTTAATGCAAAATGGGTCATTCAGAGCCTCAGTTACAGCCGGGAACCCTCAAAGCTAGAAGATGTTCACTCATTGAGTAGGGCATATGTGGGCAGCCTGCTCTATCAATTCTGAGACTAGGAAAATTACTTATATGGACTAAGAGGGAAAACAAGGGCAAAGACAAAAATTAGATCATTTCTCAGGAGGTGTTTCTCTAGACTCAAAGCCAGTCATTCTTTGTGCAGCACAGCTACCCTGCCCCCAAAGCTTCATATTTTTCATTATTGTTTGGCTCAGCCTTCATTGTAATTCAGATCGAGGCACCTATCACAGTTTCTTAACAAGTTCCTAATAGCTTGGGGAATCAGATCTGCTTGGAATGCAGTGATTGCACTATTCCTCTCACCACTTAGGTCTGTGTCTGGGTGAAACTAGGGTCCAGAACATGAGAATCTGTGTCTGGAATAGCACCAAGTGCCTTTTAAAGGCTTGCTGTCATGCTGAAAGAGTAGGAGAAATACCACAACTGGAAAGTTCCTGAAAAGTTGTACTGATGATTGTAGAATTTCAAAATACACAGGAAAAACCATTCAGTTAGTCAAGCAAAAGATCAATTCTTGATAATGCAAATATTTTATGGGATATGTGATCTTATAATGAAGTAGCAGGAGGAACTGGAGTCCCTTTCCAGTGAACTGATCTTAATATAAATGCCCTTGAAGTACTTCGAATATACTGATCAAAAACAGGTAGGATAAGGCACTGGTAGAATTTCTTTAGAATCAAGTATCATCAAGTATCACACTTATGGTTATTTACACACTTTATCTACAGATAAGGGCCTCCTTCCTAAGGGCCCAGATCTAACCAACTTATATCATTCTAGCCTCTGACTATGACATAAAGTTGTAACTACTGAGGCTCCTTCCAAGAATATAACCTGGCTTTTTAGATGAACTTTTCATCTACTTTCTCATAATCTCTTCTCTTTTAGTTCTCTCCTCAAAGCTGTCCGTGTGCTTAAAGAATTATCATTCTCCCATTCATCATCCCACTCCAGTAGTCATCCCTCTTAAATGCTAAATGTAAAGAACCAATCTAACTGCAGATAAAATGTATGAGCTTCCCTATGGGGGCCTATGCCTCCATGAAGACTGACAGGTCCTTCAAATGAGAGCTGAGATGATACATTCTAACTAAAGCTCAAAAGCTTCTCTCCAGAGACTCCCCTCTAAACAAAAGTGTGTATTGTAGATCCCAATAGCTGATCTGCAAGACTGATACATATGCTTTTGTTGTCAAGTACCTTTTTATTTTTTTAGCATGAAACTGTTTATAAGTAAGTCTTAAAAATTAATTTCAAAGTATCCCCCATTGTAAGTATTTTTCTGGGAACCAAAGGAGGTTCTATAGTTTCAAGCAGTTGACACTAACCAGAAGTTGTATTTTGTACAGCTTTCCCATCTTCTATGTCACCTGAAACAGTCTAGAAAATTTATTCATTGGTGCTTTAATTATAATTCAGTGCCATTTCTAAAGTCAGCAGTCTATTACTATCCTTCAGTAAAATGGTTCCATTAATGGTCACTCACCCTCAATAGAAAATTTTATAATGCTTTATAAATTCAACCACCTTGGTGCAGCTGAACTCACCCCCAACAATTGTTCGATGAATAGAAGCAGTATGGTATCATGTAAAGACTGCTGAATTGATTGGTAGTCAAAGAACCACAGTTCAGTCTCCTCTTTCCCATTTAATATTTGTTTGATCTTGGAAAAATAACAACCTCTTTGGGTTTTATTCATTAAAAAAAAATTAGTTGTCATTATATAAGCTGTTTTTCCTAGCTCTGTTCATTTCACTTAGCATCAATTCATATAAGTCTTGAGAGATTTCAGTGAGACCACCATTTTTACAGCAAAATGTTATCTCCAAACAGTTGATAAAAGAGTCTCATAGCAATAACTGCTGATGCTATGGACACGGTAAAAAAAAGTTTTCCCTTGAATATTCAATAGCATCCTTTTAATGAATTCATTTTAGAAGAAATGTTAAAGGTCTCCAGAGGTGAGGAAAAATGTCACACAGACCAGATCTCTCATGATATTTACTAACTTAAAAAAACCAGCATTTTAATTTTACTGCATTTTTTAAAATTGCATTTTAAATTTACACAGATCTTTTATCTGAATATTTCCAATCATCTGTACATAAACATAAAAGGCCAAACTTAAAAACAAAAATTCATGCCAATATGTTTTTCATCTGCAAATATCATCTTGTGCATCTGGTCATTGCTAAGTACAGTGAATTTACTTGTTTTGTCCTTCAACTGGGTTTAACTCTCCTCGGTGTGGAGTCCTTGAGCCTTTCTTTTCCATGAGGAAGTCACATCTTAAATAGTTTTTCTGATGAACAGTGGCTACTTTATTTAAAAGAATACAGCTAGATATCCCCTTTTGCCTTGAGAGGAATTATGTATCCAAATTGAATATTTATATATTTAGATGGAGTTGTCTTCCCTGTAGATACACACACAGTACAATCCCTAAATGTTTTATTCTCCTCTGTGATTCTCATTTATTTTTCCTCATAAGAATACTACTGATTATCCATTCAATGTTAGGGTCTTCTGGCCAAAGGCTCTTTTGATATCTTAGGAATATCAATATACCATTCATTCTGTCTATGTCATCTCTCACTTTTGCTACTTGACTCTCCCACCCTTTTTTTCTTAATAGAGATTTTATGTCACTTCTCACAATGAAAGTCATCTTTGGTAATATTGTGTAGCCTATTTGTACCCACAATTGAGCTTTCCAAAATTGCAGGAAAATTTTGAAAAATTATTTTAAAATCTTAAGAGTAATATTCCTCCCCTAATCTTGGACTCTACCCCTAGATTCCCTAGTTCCAATAAATGAACCTTTACTATTTAGGGATAGAGAGCAAGATTGTGTTGGGTATGGAGGAATGTGACAAAACATAATGTGACAAATGTGACAGAAAATGATTTCTTCAACAAAGAAATCTAGTTGCCCTTTGGAAGTGTTTTGTGTGCCCACTCAACTCTGGGCCCACAAGTAACCACAAGGCTTTTGGAAAATAAATAGAGAATAACCATAGTATAAATCAACTCTGAAATTCAAGTGGAGAGGATTAAATCATGTCAATCACAATGCACATGCTCATAAGCACAGGACTCTCATTGGATAGTCCACCATTGCAAAAGTAATTAAGATACTTTGAGAAGCATTCCACCCTGCTGAGAATGAATATCTGAGAGATGTCATCAGAAGAAAAAAAAAAGGGGGGGGTGGGGGGGAGGAGGGGAGAGGTGCAGCTAGTTGGTGTGGTAGATAGAGCACCAACCCTGAAGTCAGGAGGACCTGAGTTCAAATGTGGTCTTAACCCTAATTGCCTGAGAGAGAGAGAGAGAGAGAGAGAAGAGGAAGACATTTGAAAAATAAATTGATAAGCATGATCATTCTCTAGAGTCAGGACATTATCCTAGACATCATTTAGTCCAAAACTCTCATTTACAAATAAGGAAGGAAACTGAGGACAAGAGAATATGAAAAATGAGTGGTGAGAGGGAGGTTTGCTTCATATGACAAATAGCTACTTAGTTTACTTAGTGGGTAATTCCATAAGGAGGTTTGAGCTGGTGCCCTGGACTTGAAGCCAAAGGATCTGTATTTGAATCCAGGTTCTGCAACTTACTACTTGTCTGATAATTGTGCCAGACCCTTAAAGTCTCTGTGACTCAGTTTCCTTTCCTGTAAAATGAGAAAATAAGATATGATGATTATTGAAATTTCCTAATCTAAATTTACTGCAGAAAAAAATAAAACAAGATGGAAGGAAGGAAGGAAGGAAGGAAGGAAGGAAGGAAGGAAGGAAGGAAGGAAGGAAAGAAGGAAAGAAGGAAAGAAGGAAGAAAGGAAGTACAGCACAGTATCTGGCATCTTGTAGATTCTACATAAATGCTTATTTACTCCCTGCTATCCAGTAGATGATTTTCCATACCCATAGCTTTCTCTATCAACATATCACAAATTTGAATCAATAGCCCCTTTTCCAAAATCAAAACAAACAAAAAAAAATCATATAGCAACATATAGCAGTTTAAATATACAAAATGTTTTATACAGGATATTCTACTTGCACTAAAATTTTGGGACTATTTGGGATATATATATATGTATATATACATATATATATATCATATTTTGATTGTAAGAATGCCCCAACTAAGATGACAGGAAAAGATAGTGATAAATGTTGATGGGGATGTGAGAAAATTGGTACACTAATGCATTGTTGGTGGGATTGTTAATTGATCCATCCATTCTGGAGAGAAATTTGAAACTATGCCCAAAGGGCTATAAAACTGTGCATATCCTTTGATCCAGCAGTGTCTCTACTGAGCTTATATCCCAAAAAGATCATAAAAAAGAGAAAAGAACCCACATGTGCACAAATATTTGTGGCAGCCCTTTTTATAGTGGCAAAGAACTGAAAACTGAGTGAATGCCCATCATTTGGAGAATGGTTGAATAAATTATAGTATATGAATGTTATGGAATATTATTGTTCCATAAGAAACCATCAGTAGGATCATTTCAGAGAGGCCTGAAGAGACTTGCATGAACTAATGCTAAGTGAAGTGAGTAGACTCAAGGACTCAAGACTCAAGGCAACAGGATTATGTGATGATCAACTGTGATGGACATGGCTCTTTACAACACTGAGGTGATTCAGGCCTATTCCAATAGACTTATGATTCTGGAATTAGCTCAGTATTCTTTCTAGTGGGGGTCTAGTCCAATTTCTGCAAGAAAATGTTATTCAGTTATGAGTATTATGAGAGAACTTTATAGCATTATTTGAACCTATCCCTGAATGGAAGCTGGACTACCTCTAAACTGCTACTTAGAGACCCTTAACTAAGGCCTACATACATTATGATGTTGTAGGGACAGAGTTAGATCTGAAGATTGATATAAACGAGTTTTCTCACAATTGTGTATCTCAAGCAAATCATATATCTTACCTGAAAACTGGCCTCATATTGGTCATTCAGTTACTGTTTCTATGTACTTTTGATTGAATATAGGGATTTATGAAGAGTAAGATTTTCTGATTTCAGGGAATCACACCTGTTAATTTTCCCCCTCCCAACTCAAAAAATTCCTAATCTTTCTTCTAATCAGAAATCAGATTATCTAAATTATACATGTTTTATTCTGTCTTGCAATGTCTTTTAATGCAAAAAAATCTGTTTCTTCTTGTATTCAAGTTCTATGTGCCAAGCTGAAGAAGCCTGATCTCAAATTGTTATGCAATTGGCATGCAATGCCTAATAAATCAATTTGCTCAGAAACCCAAACCTTTGTTTCCTTAGTTATTTCATTTTTTACCCATTCCAGGATGAGCGAGACAGAGACAAGCACATACATACATGGATGTGCAGATACACACACATAAAGAAAGAATCGATGCAGTGGTAGAGAAAGAGTCAAAGAGAAGTGGAGACAGAGACAAAGACAGTGTCAGACAGAGAGTGACAAACACTAAAATGATTTTATATTTAAAATTCTTTCCTTCATCAATAGCAAACCAACCAGGGCTTTTAGTTTTATATAAAGCCAAAAACTTCCAAGTAGAATATGCTGGCTTCTGTTCTAGATGAGAATTTATGGCTTTCAACTGAAATCAGATCCCCCAGTTGATCTGTCATTTTTAGCAGCTCTTGTCCCTTCATTGGGTCAGCCTGGAATTCCGCCCCTGACAGAAGTGTGATCCAAAGTGCCCATCACTACCTTTGCAAACTGCTTCAGCTACCCAGGCACTGGACAGCATCCCAAAAGCTCTCTCCACAATGTGGACTTTCCAAAGCTTTTGGCAGCCACACTAGGAAGGTCCTTGACCCCTACAGGTGGTCTCTCTAGAGCACAGCTAGGACCGTTTGGCAGGAATGGAAAGGAGGAATGTGCTACTGCAGCTGCTAGGAAGGGCACTGAGAAACTGGCATCCCTGGGGCTCTGTCAGGCACCTTGTTATATGCACTAAATTAACTCCCTGAAAAAGTGGACCGGGTGTTCTAAATATGCATACAGCATCTGCTCTGCACTGTGACTGGTGACCTATTTATTTATGTGTTTATTCCTTCAGCAAGGTAAGGGAATGGTTTAGATGAGGCAGTGTAATAGAGAGAACACTATTAGAGAGAATTGGAAGATGTAAGTTTGAATCTCAGCCCTGCTAGTTAATACCTATGCTGTCTTAGGCAATTCATTCAACAAATACTTGCTAAATGTCTGCTATGTGTTAGGCACTGAACATACAAAGTTTAAGTTCCTGCCTGCAGTAATCTACTAAGGAGAATATCAATATATCATAATTAATAATAAAAAGTAGAAAAAGACAGAGGCAGAATGGGAAGCAGGGAATTTTTGCAATTGGGGCAAATAATGTGAACCATGTCCAGGAAACTGGCTTGAAGCATGTTCCCATTTTGGGTTTGGGAAGCAGGGTAAAACAAAAGGAAAATTTTGCTCTAGACTGCCTTCTGATAGCTTTGTAATTTTATTAATTTTTTTGTTAGCTAGTGGTAAGTTCTATTCATTCTACATTAAGGAAGGATAAGAGTTATGAATGTGCTCTAAATTCAGCACCCTGTGGCAAAGACCCAGTTGCCCTGTCTTAGTTATGGCTCTAGATAGAAGCCTCCCTATCCTCATTTGTTTAAAAAAAAAAAAAAAGGTAGGGTGAGGAAACAAGGTGAGAGCTGTGGTGAGGGTAGAGATACTAGATACTGCTTAAGCTCCCTTCTAGTTCTTGATTTTAAATCCTTTGACTTTGGAAATTACTACCTATTTTCCATATTGGAAAGATGGTTGTATTAGTTGACCTATCACTCTACAATTCTGTATGGACTTTACAAGTGATATGTATTAATATTGCATATGGAAGTTTCTAAAAAGCAAGAAAAAATACATATTTTCAATCTTAATTAACTTTTGTTGCTACAGTTAAAGTTATTTTCATAGCTTTGGAAGATATGTTACTGGCATTTGCATAGTACTTTAGATTTTGTAAAATAGTTAGCATGCATACATTGCCTCATTTAAACCTCCCACAACCATATGAGGCAAATACTCTTATCCTCTATTTATAGACAAGGAAATTGAAGTTCAGAGGGATTCAGTGACTATACAGTAAAAACAAAAAAATTAATAACTGTTAAACAAATGGTTCTTGATAGATAATCTGAATTGAGAGCACAGTACAAAAAGTTGGGGGGGGGAATATTTAATAATATTAACAACAACAATAGCTAACATTTATATGTTAGTGTGCCAGGCACTATGAGAAATATTTTATAATAATTATTTCATTTGATCCTCACAACAACCATGGGAAGGAGGTGCTATTAGAGTCTCTATTTTACAGATAAGAAAACTGAAGCAAATAGAAATTAAATAACTTACCCAGGTTCACACATAGGTGGTAATAATAGAAATTTCTTTCCTGAATTTAGTCATACCCACTAAATGTGGGTATTCCTCAAAATATTGTCCTTGATCCTCTTCTCTTTTGCTCCTAAATTGTGCCTTGGCATTTTTTTCTGTTTTCATTATCATCTCCCCATAATTCCCATATCTATATATCTAGCCCTGACTGATATCCTTAACCTCAAATCTTCTATCTCCAACTACATTTGGACATATCAAATTGGATTTCTGAGCTCAAGTTGGATTCTCAACATACCCAGAACAGGACTCATTATTTTTCCCCAAAACCAAACTCTATTCCCAAACTTTCCTATTCTTACTATGTATAGTACCAATACCCAGACTTTGCAGTTTCATTGTCATCCTCAACTCCTCACTTACATTCATCCTACATATAAAATCTGCTGTCAAATCTTATATTTTCTACTTTCACATTTCTTTATATATAAAATATATGCATATGCAAATATTGTGTGTATGTCTATTTCCCTGCTCTTCATTCACTCAGCCACCCCTTTTGTAGCCCTCATCACCTAATATCTGGACAATAGCATTGACCTTCTGGCAATAGTCTGCCTCAAGTCTCACCCATTCCCAATCTCTCTTCTGTTTAGGTGCTAAAGTGATTTTCCTTAAGTCTGACTATGTCACATTTTGCACCCAATAAATTTCAATGGCACCTATTACTTCCAGGATCAACTATAAAATCTTTTGGCATTTAAAATCCTTCATACTTTGTTCCCTTCCTATATTTCCATTATTTGACTTTATTCTCCATCAGGAACTCCAAGATCCAGGGACATTAGCATTGTTGCTCAACATTTTCATCTCACAACTCTCAATTCTCCTTTATTGAAATAAACTCCCTCCTTACTTTTATTTTCTGGCTTTCCAATCTCTGACAAGCTCAAATACTGCCTTTTTTTTTTAATAACTTTTTATTGATAGAACCCATGCCAGGGTAATTTTTTTTAAATAACTTTTTATTGATAGAACACATGCCAGGGTAATTTTTTACAGCATTATCCCTTGCATTCACTTCTGTTCCGATTTTTCCCCTCCCTCCCTCCACCCTTTCCCCCAGATGGCAAGCAGTCCTTTACATGTTGAATGGGTTGCAGTATATCCTAGATACAATATATGTGTGCAGAACTGAACAGTTTTCTTGTTGCATAGGGAGAGTTGAATTCAGAAGGTAGAAATAACCAGGGAAGAAAAACAAAAATGCGAGCAGTTTATATTCTTTTCCCAGTGTTCTTTCTTTGGGTGTAGCTCTTTCTTTGGCTGTCCATCTTTGATCTGAATTAACTCTCTTTATCAAAGAGATCCACTTCCATCAGAATATATCCTCAAACAGTATCGTTGTTGAGGTATATAATGATCTCCTGGTTTTGGTTGTTTCACTTAGCATCAGTTCATGTAAGTCTCACCAGTCCTCTCTCAAATACTGCCTTCTTTAGGAGTCCTTTCTCTGTTTTTTTCTAACTCCTCCTCCCCCACTACCACCACCATTGCTAATGCCTTCTCTCAGAGATTACCTTCCATCTATTGCCTTTATATATCTTATATATACCTAGTAATTTACATGATAAATTTACATGTTAGCAGAATTTGTCAAATAAAATAAAAAAGAAAAGGACTCCTTTAAAATTAGAATTCAGCAAGTAGAAGCTGATGACTCTGTAAGATATCAAGAAACAATAAAACAAAATCAAAAGAACGAAAAAATAGTTAAATGGAAGAGTGGATAGATTGCTGGGCCTAGAGTCAGGAAGATCAGCATTCAAATCCCATCTCAGATACTTACTAGCTGGGTGCCCTTGTTCAAATCATCTAACTTTATTTACTTCAGTTTCCTTATTTGTCCCTTTGCCAATAAAATCCCAAATAGTGCCATGAAGAATCATATACAACTAAATGATTGAACAAAAAACTTACATGCTGCCTCCTCATTAGAAATGGAGCTCTTTGATGGAAGGGAAAATTTTTGCCTTTTTTGTGTCCCAAAACTCAGCACAGTGCTTGGCATTTAATAAAATTTTTGTTGCTTCACTATCTGACTAATAAAACAATTTCTGAAGGCATATCTCTGTCTTTTGCTAGGTAGATTAATCTTGGTATAAATCCTAGTTTTTTTGTCTCTCGAAATATCATATTTTAAGCTTTCTGATGCTTTAATGTGAAAAATGCTAAATCTTGTGTGATCTTGACTGTGGCTCCATGATATTAGAAATTATTTCTTACTGATTGCTTACAATATTTTCTTCTTGATCCAGGAGCTCTGAAATTTGCCTTTAAAATTCCTGGGAGTTTTATTTTTGTTTTTCAGGGGTTAATCAGTAGACTCTTTTAATTTTTATTTTACCCTTTAGATCTCAGATGATGGGGCAGTTTTTCTTTTAAATTTCTTAAAATAGGATGTCTAAACTCTTTTTTAATATCAGGTTTCAGCTAGCTGAATAATTCTTAAATTATGTCTTCTTGATTTACTTTCTAGGTCTGCTATTTTTCCAATGAGTTCTTTTTTTCAGTGAATTTTTTTGTACCTCTTTTTTCCATTTGGCCTACCAGAAATGATAAATGCTGGTGAGAAATGTATTGTTAATATAGTTGTAAAGTAGTCCAACCACACTACAGAATAATTTAGAACTAGTTCTAGAAGACTATAAAACTACACATATCCTTTGACCCAGTAGTATTACTACTAAATCTTTATCCCAAAGAGTTCAAAGAAAATAGAAAAAAATTGGTATTGTCCTTAAAAACCTGGGATTATCTGTGTGCTCATAAAAAGCATTAAGAAAGAGTTTCTTAGAGGCTCACACATAGGAGATCTCTAATAATTGTTAAGTTAACTTCAATATATTACTAATACATATTATGGACTGTGTGATATTAAGGGCCAGCTTTGGAAACTGAATGAGGGTGAGCAAGTCATTAAACCTCTCAATGCCTTTAGATATTTTTCTTTGACTGTAAGATACAAACCAGTTGTCAACCTACATTGATGGAGAGTTTCCATACAAGGTATGGAAAACTACATATTCAGACAAGAAAGAAAGAAAGAAAGAAAGAAAGAAAGAAAGAAAGAAAGAAAGAAAGAAAGAAAGAAAGAAAGAAAGAAAGAAAGAAAGAAAGAAAGAAAGAAAGAAAGAAAAGTTTAAAAGAAAACTCCAGGACATAGCAAAATAAAGGTAGGAACTTGCCGAACTCTTCCCAAACCTCTTCAGATATCTTTAAATGATTCTAAACAAATTCTTGAGCAGTAGAACACAGAAAAAGATGGAGTGGCATTAGCCAGGACAATTTGGAAGGTCTATCACACTTGGATGAGAGTACAGCACAGTGCAGCGCAGACTGGGACAGCACAGCTCCAGCTCCAGTAAACCAACAGCAGACCTTAGGAACCACTGAAACAGCAACAGCAGTAGCAGCTTCTGGAGCTCTCAGTCCACAGAAAATAAGAGGGTCAAACAACTGAGCAAAAGGAGATTATAAACATCTCTCTGTTAGCACTAAGGCAGGATTCTATTTCTTTGCCCATAATTGTCTCTGGGTCGAAGTCTAAGATGACAATTTCAGGGCAGGGAGGAGCACTATCACACCAGAGCTGATAGCCACAGTGGAACAGGGATCCTCCCCACAGTTCTGGGGCAGATAAGAGTGCTTGCAGTAATTCACAGACTAGAGCATAGGCCAGGAGAGTAGTAAAAACATACCCTTCCTTGGACCATAGCACCTTAAAAGAACTGAAAATTCACAGGACCCTAGAAGCATCTCTGAAAACAACTGCACAAAAATCCTGAAACTTGGGAAAGTACACCTTTCAGCCTAAAAGCAGAGCCATACTTTAACAAAAAAATTAAGTCAAGTAATAGGCTGGAAAAATGAGCAAACAATAGAAAAAGATTCTGATCATAAAAAGTTACTGTAGTGATAAGGAAGATTAAAACAATATATACTCAGAAGATAAAGTCAAAGCTCCTACATCCAAAGCCTATACATACATACACACACATACACACACACACAAATTCTGAATTCCCAATCCAAGGAAAGGCTCAAAAAGGATTTTGAAAATCAAGTAAGAGAGATTTATTTTAAAAATGGGAAGAGAAATGAGAGTGATAATAGAAAATGATGCAAATAAGTCAACAGCTTTGTATGAGATGCAAAAATACTGAAGAAAATAACACTTTAAAAATAGACTAGACTAAATTCAAAAATGAATGTTAAAATCTATTTTATATGTAATTGGAAAAATAAAATAGACTAGATCCAGTGGAAGCTAGTGACTTTACGGGAAATCAAGAAACAATAAAATAAAACCAAAAGAATGAAAAAAATAGAAGACAATGTGAAATATCTCGCAGGAAAAGCAACTAACCTGGAAAATAGATTCAGGAGAGATAATTTAAAAATTATTAGACTATCTGAAAACCTTGATCAAAAAAAGATACCAGACATCATTTTTCAAGAAATTGTCAAAGAAAACTGTCCTGAGATTCTAGAACTAGAGAAAATAGAAACTGAAAGAATCCATTGTTCACTTCCTGAAAGAGATCCTAAAATGAAAACTCCCAGGAATATTATAGTCAAATTCCAGAGCTCCCATGTCAAGGAGAAAATATTGCAAACAGCCAGAAAGAGCCATAGTAAGGTAATACAAGATTTGGCAGTTTCTACATTAAAGGGTCAGAGGGCTTGGAATATGATATTTCACAGGGCAAAGACAAAGAATCTGAGATTACAAACAAGAATCACCTATCCAATAAAACTGAGTATTATTCTTGAGGGGAGAAAATGGATATCCAGCAAAATAAAAAATTCTCAAGCATTCTTGATGACAAGAGCAGAGCTGAATAGGAAATTGAACTTTCAAATATAAGATTGTAGAGGAACATAAAAAGGTGAACAGGAAAGGAAATTATAAGGAACTTAAGGTTAAACTGTTTACATTCCTACATGGGAAGATGATACTTGTAATTCTCAAGAACTTTCTCATTATTAGAGCAGTTAGATGGAGTATATTCAGGTGTTAGTTGAATGTGAAAGCATATCTAAAATTAAGAGGCCAGAAAGAAATGTACTGGGAGAAATGGAAAGGGAAAGATAGAATAGAAAGAGATAAATTAAGGAGGAAAGGGAGAGTGAGAGAACCTTACTCTCATCAGATTTGGCTCAAAGAATAATATTCACATTTAGATGGGTATAGAAATTTATCTTATCCTACAGAATAGTAGGAGGAGAAAAGGAGTAGATAGAGGAGAGGGGTGATAGAAGAGAGGGCAAATTGAGGGAGGGATAATCAGAAGCAAAGCACTTTTTTTCTGAGGCAATTGGGGTTAAATGACTTGCCAGGGGTTACACAGCTCAGAAACAGTAAGTGTCTGAGGTCGGACTTGAACTCAGGTCCTCCTGATTTCAGGTATAATGCTCTATCCACTACACCAACTAGCTGCCCCAGCAAAACATTTTTAAGGAGGGTAAGGGTAAAATGGGAGAGAAAACAGAATAAACAGAAAGGAAATACAGTTAGCAGGAGTCATTGTGAAAAAAAAAATGTAAAGCAAATTTCTCTGGTAAAGGCCTCATTTTTTAAATGTATAGAGAACTGAGCCAAATTTATAAAAATATAAACCATTCCCCCAGTTATAAACAATCAAAATTTGTGAACAATTTTCAGATGAAATAATCTTAAGCCATTTTTAGCTATAGCTATATGAAAAAAATTTTCTATTTCACTATTGATTGGAAAAATGCAAATGAAAATAATTCTGAAGTACTACCACATATTTAATAGATTGGCTAATAGGACAGAAAAGGAAAAAAAAAAAAAAAGGACAAACATTGGAAGGGATGTGGGAAAAATGAGATGTTAATGCATTTTTGGTAGAATGTGAACTGATTCAACCATTCTATTGAATAATTTGGAACTATGTCCAAAGAACTATAAACCCATGCATACACTTTGACTTAGATACCACTACTAGGTTTGTAACTCAAAAGAGTGAAACAAAAAATAAAGGGAAACACACACACACACACACACACACACACACACACACACACACCCCTAATCACTCTTTTCTAGGAGGAAAAATTAGAAACTGAGGAGATGTCTATCAATTGGGGATGGCTGAATAAACCAATTATAGTTGAATACTATTGCGCTAAAAAAAAATTATGAGCAGAATACTCTCAGAAAAAACTGGAAAGACTTTCATGAACTGATACAAAGTGAAATGTACTGTGTACAAAGTAATAGCAATGATGTAAAATGATCAACTGTGAATGACTTAGCTATTTTCACAATACAATGATGCAAGATAATACTGAAGAATTTAGGATGAGGAATGTTATCCATACTCAGAGAAGGAACTGATGGTATATGAATACAGATTAAAGCATCCATTTTTTAAACTTTATTTTTTCTCGAGGGTTTTTTTTTTAGTCTATGTTTTCTTTCACAACATGACTATTATGGAAATATATTTTGCAAAACTACATATTTATAACCTATATTAAATTGCTTGCCCGCTCCATGAGGAGGCATGGGAAGGGAAGGAGAGACTGTGGAACTTAAAGTTTTAAAAATGAATGTTAAAAACTGTTTTTACATGTGACTGAGAAAAAATAAACTACTTAATCAAATACACATACAAACAAAAGCTCCCTGGGGTAGCTAGGTAATGCAGTGGATAAAATACTGGCAATGGCATTAGGAAATTCTCAGTTTAAATTCAATCTCAGACACCTACTAGATGTATGACTCTGGTCAAATCACTTAACATCCAAAAAAAAAAAAAAAAAAAAAAAAAAAGGAAAGGAAAGGAAAGGAAAACATCCCAAGAAAAAACTGAATGTCAGGATTTTGGGTTTTTTTGCACAAGTCTTACTATGTCAAATACTTTCCATAAACCTCTATCATACAAACCACAGAGAAATAATATATACTTATCCAGGCAGGTGTTCAGCAGATAAATGCATTCTAGTGTTACTAAGAGAACACTTTCACCAATGCATTAAAGCAAATTAAAGGTAGTTTTCATTGTTTGGATAGATAGAATTAAAATTTGAAGCCAAGCATGCTAGCTTTGAATCAGGCCATTTACCTTCATCTTGATTTTAGGAAAAAAAAAAAAAAGAAAGAAAGTTTGTGAATGGATCTCACCCAGAAAAACACTTTGAGTGCAAAATCACAAGAGGATATTACCTTCTTTTAAAAACACAATGGCAAAAATCAATTTTGTGGGTCCAGAACAATAAATGAATAGGAATATTAATTGCTTAAACAATCTAAATGAGAAAAAATGAAATGATTATTCTTAATATTCATTTTTGTGGATTTTCAGGTGACTGCTCCTAGGAAACCACTAGAGTATCTAAAGTAGAGATCTCCAAACTTTTTGATCTCACACTTCTACTGATAGGGCAGTTAGATGGTGGAGTGAATAGAGTACTGGCCCTGAATCTGAGGGATCTGAGTTCAAATTCAGCCTCAGATACTTAATTCTTTCTAGCTGTGTGTATTGGGCAAGTCATTTAACCACAATTTCCTTGCAAAAAAAATTTTAAAAATAAGATATTTTTGAACATACATCAAAACATAAAGCATGTTCCCCAAATTCTTAGTGCAGTTTTAAATTATAAAGTTTATATTGAAGTTTATTTTATATAACTAATATAAAGCCATATTTAAGCCTATGGATTACAGACTAACAGAAATGGAGGGGTAGAAGAAATCCAACTGTACCTGAATGAAATTTTTTCTATGATGTATTCTACAAGTGGTTATTCAGTCTCTGTTCAAAGACCTCTACTCTCTGATGTACCACTATAATTGTGACAACTCTCATTTTTGAGCACTTTATCCTGACCTCAAACCTAAATTTGTCCCTTTCTCTTTTATATCTTCTAGGGACAAACAGAAATAATTTAATTTAATTTCTTGTTCAAATATTTAAACATAGCAATTGGTTCCCTCTGAGTACCCCCTTTTCTAGATCTCCTTATTCCCAATTTCTTTCACCAAATCTACATTATACCATAAATCTATAAGCTAAGTACCAGGTACAAGTTGAGAAAATAGGGAAAAATAATTAATAGTCACATGTACTTTGTTTCAAAACTACTTATACCAGTTAGTTATTTCATTTGTTCCTCACAATAATTCTTATTTCTATATTAAAATACATAGGATATTAAAGTGCCCTAACAGTCATATAATATCAGTTTAATGGATGAAAATGTATAGATACACATGGATTTAACCAGTCTTCTCTTTTTAGAGATGAATATAATAAGGTTTAAGGAGATTAAGTGATTTGGTCAAGAGGCAGTTAGTTTGGAAGCTGAGATTTGCACCCAGGTATCCAAGGGAAGGTAGATGATATAGTGAATAGAGTGCTGGTCCTACAGTCTTGAAGACTCATCTTACCAAATTCAAATCTGACTTCAGATACTGACTATTGTCTAACCTTGGCCAAATCACCTAATCTTATTTGCCTCAGTTTCCTCAGCTGAAAAATGAACTGGAGAAGGAAATGGCAAGTCACTGCAGAATCTTTATCAAGAAAACCCCAATTGAGGTCATGAAGAGTTGGAAACGACTGAGGAGCAACAACAAATTCTTCCCAGTATACTTAGTATGGAATTTTTTTTCTTCTTTAGCACAAAAATCCATCCAGGCATTCACCCAGATGTTTTCTTCTCATAGCACTAGAATATAGATTAACAGAATGTTTCATTTAATTTAACAATAATTTTTCTTGAACTTGCTGAAAATATTGGCATGGGTAAACCTCACTATGCCAGAAAACAACAATTAGATGCAGTAGGTTGAACAGTTAATTTCGTGGAAACACAAAATTAGCCTGACCAGACATTAGGTACTTTACATGGGTAGGCATTGTGGTGTATTAGAAAGAACATCAACCTTGGATTCGGGAAACATAAGTATTTTAGAATTCTGGTTCTAACAAGGACAAACTGAATAACTTCTCCGAATCTCAGTTTCTTTGTCTTTAAAATGTATATGACAGTAACATCTACCTCCTAGGGCTGTTGTGAGGATCAGATGGGATAACTGATGTAAAGAGTTTTGAAAACTTTAACTCCATATATAAATGTCAGCAGTTAGAGAACAGAAAACCTAAGTTATTCAGTGAATTTGTTTTTAATTTTTACAGTTTTATGTTGATATTGCTTTAGTTTCAGCCATAGAAATGATAATGTAATGTCAAGACTGTTTTGGTTAAATTGGGTCTGTGTTTAATACAGTAGAAAGAAGAGGGCTTATTTACTAACTTCAATTCCTCTATTGGACAATTTCTGTTCCTCAGCTGTAAAAAAAAGAAAGGGTTCAGAATGATGATTTTATCCCTCTCAATACATGATTTTAAGAAATTAGAATTAGGATTTGATTATCTAATTAGAAACAGATTGGCATCTTAATATCCCTTTAAATCAATTAGATAATCAGCAGAAAATGGGACTACAATCACCTTTTCTTGGGCTATTCTTTCTTCTCTCCTCAACTGGGCTCCCAGATCAAGTAGAAAAGAGAAGAAAGCTATTATCTGCTTCTGTGACTGACTGAGTCATTTGTATGCAGAGGGGGATGCACCCAGTCTGTACTGGTTCCCAGTCACATGTTGACTCAGGCTATGTGACATTTAGAAGGTTAGGTTGACCCAGATTATCTACTAGGCCTCATTTGGCTTCAGAAAAACAACCTGGAAGCTTTCAGACCTCCTTAGTCTCTTCAGAATGAAATAGGTGGTGAGTGTTCAATTGTGCTTGCTGTAGATACATTTTCATCCCTGAGACAAACTTGAAACAGCAGAATTTTGATGAGTGCTGAGAGGCAGAAAAAATTCTGAGTTATTCTGCTTGCATTTGGAGATCCCTGTCTGGCTTTAAGAGGTATTGGTTTGAAACTTCCTCTCTTTCTAATAACCTTCTGTTCCTTATTTGTCTATTAGGAATTATCCCTCTCTCACCTACCTCATCTCTTCCACTGGTTGTTTTCCACCTTTAATCTTTATTCATGCAAATTAAATTACAAGACCAGGAATGACTATCTGTTAGGCTCTTTTAAAGTTGTATGGATGTAAAGACTTGCCAGAAAATACAGCATGTTTCTCCCAGATAAAATGTATTCCTCACCTCCCCAGGAGCAGAGTTATATACACTTCTTCAAGATCTGGGTCCCCGAAGCCACAGGTCTCCTTTTTATTCACTTTGATAGGCAACCAAAGCTCTTACTCTCAAGAACTAAAGATTGTTAAATAATCATCCTCTGCAAAAGTGACGATGATATATTTGTGTAATTGCGGATTAGAAACTTATTAGATTGCAAATAATCTGCTTTCTTGTCCATAATTTAGTTATTGAAAAAGCCTAAGCAATCAATGCATTCAGATCTAGGTCTTATTTAATGCAGTTGTCACAGATAATTATGAGGGCTTTCTAGTGTCAGAAGGAGGAAGGACTGGAGCTGAGAATTCTGTGGCCAGTGCTGTTCACAGTGACCATACTCTGAATTCTCAGAGCTAATTTCCCTGCCAACAATAGGCTCTGATTTTCTATTCTGAGCCAAAAGAGAACTAATTAATCCAGGGTGATTCAGTTTGCCCAGTGAAGATAACAGGAAAATCTGTGGTAGAAGCAAGATCTCTTATGAAATTAAGGCAGTAGGCATTTTGGTCTATCTGTGGCAAGGGATCCAATTAACGAGACACTGCAATTCCAGAGTTATCATGGTAGAGTTTATTTCCCCCCCTTTGCCATTAAAGGAAATATTTTGGGAAAACATTAAGAAAAATCAGTAAACAGACATAACCATAAACTATTTAAAAAACCAAAACGAATCTTTTAGTCTTTAGGGCAAAATTCCCCAACCAGTAGGTGATTGAATTATAGAGCACTTTGTCACACACAAGCACTTTGTGTTCTTTATTGAATCTGGCAACAATCTTGAAGAACAGATAGATAATGTGTCTCTGTTTTGTGGTATAGGGAATCAAGTTCTGGACTTGGAATCCAGAAGCCCCAAGTTATGAATGGAGTGTACCACTCAGAGTCAGTGAGCAAACTTCTGCCCTAGGTAAGAAATTCTGCCTCTTTGAGGCTGTTTTCTCACTGTAGAATGGGAATAATAATACTAGTTTTTTTTTTTTTTTTTAAATAACTTTTTATTGACACAACCCATGCCAGGGTAATTTTTTACAACATAATCCCTTGCACTCACTTCTGTTCCGATTTTTCCCTTCCCTCCTTCCACCCCCTCCCCCAGATGGCAAGCAGTCCTATACATGTTAAATAGGTTACAGTATATCCTAGATACAATATATGTGTGCAGAACCGAATAGTTCTTTTGTTGCACAGGGAGAATTGGATTCAGAAGGTATAAATAACCCGGGAAGAAAAACGAAAATGCAAGCAGTTTATATTCATTTCCCAGTGTTCTTTCTTTGGGTGTAGCTGCTTCTGTCCATCTTTGATCAATTGAAACTGAATTAGCTCTCTTTATCGAAGAGATCCACTTCCATCAGAATACATCCTCAAATAGCATCGATGTTGAGGTATATAATGATCTCCTGGTTCTGCTCATTTCACTTAGCAAATAATACTAGTAACAATCCATTACAAAGTTGTTCTTCGGGTCTGAAATGTTTGTAAAATACTTCAACAATGTCAGGATACTATACAAATCCCAGTTATCATTACTGTCATGACGTTCAAAGTTGGGAAGAATAGCATATGTACTTTCCCTCAAGAGCTAAGTGCCTGAAGTCACAGGTCATCTCCTACTTACTCACTGTGGTAGATAGTAAACATAGCTGTGAGACATAGATTGTTTTATGACAATAATAACAATTATGTAAGTAATGTAATGTTAATGTATTATAAAGTATTTTGCAAATCTTAAAGCACTACATAGATTGCTGTTTGTTGTTTGATCATTTCAGTTTTATCCTACCCTTTGTGACCCCATTTGGAGTTTTCTTAGTAGAATACTGAAGTGGTTCACTATTTCCTTTTTCAGATGAAGAAACTGAGGCAAAGAGAGTTAAATGATTTGCCCAGGTTCACACAGCTAATTAAGTATCTGAGGCCATTTTTAAACTTAGGTCTTCTTGCCTTCAGTCTAGTGCTCTATCTACTGAACCAACTATTATTATTATCTTCATTATTATCGTTGACTATCTTTGCTATAAAATTAGAGTCATTCTTGTTCTAGAAATTATATAAACTATTATTATTATCTTCATTATCATTACTATTAAAACATTGACCATCTCTATAAAATTAATTAGAGTCATTTTTGTTCTAGAAATTATAGAAACTAGGTGGCACAATGAATAGAACATTAAACCTAAAGTCAGGAAGACCTGAGTTCAAATGTGATCTCAGACACTTACTAAGTGTGTGACTTCAGGCAAGTCACTTAACCTCATTTGCCTCCATTTCCACATCTGAAAAATGAGCTGGAGAAGTAGCAAAACTACTCTAGTATCTTTGCAAAGGAAACCCCTAATGGGATCATAAAGAATTGTACACAACTGAAAATGACTGAACAACAACAACAAAAGTAAAGAAGGGCCTCAGTATTCATCTAACCTAAACCATGTCTGAACAGAAATCTCATATGTGACATCCCCAGTATCACCATCTTCCTAAAGCAACCTATTTCACTTTCCAGGAAGTTTTTCTTATACCAAACCAAAGTATACTTCTCAGCAACTTCAAACCCCTGTTCCAGTGAACTTTATTTTAACCTCATTTTTTTTTTTTGACTTCTCTGTGGCATTAATATTAGATCTGTCTCCTAAGTATCTCCTTTCTTCCTTGGCATTCACAATACTGAGCTCTAATATCTCCTGTTAGAATGCTGACAATCCTGCTAGGTTTCTATTTCTGGTTCCTCCTTCTATCATAATAGAAATAATAATAATAACAATAAGTAGCATTTATATAATGCATTAAAGTTTGCAAAACACTTTCCAAATTTTTCACTTTATGCTCAGTAACCCTGGGAGAAAGATGCTATTATTATCACTATTTTATAGATTAGGAAACTGACACAAACAGCATTTAAGTGAATTATCTGGGGTCACAGAGTAAATGTCTGAGACCAAATCTGAGTTCAGTTCTTCCTGAGTCCAAGTCCAGCACTTTACCCAATGTGCTACTTTTTATTGCCCCCTATCCTGTTAAATGTGGGTGTTCCTCAAAGGTCTGTCTTTGGTCTTTTTTCCAAACACTCTCTTTTCTGGTACTCTTAAACCTTTCCCATGGCTTCAATTATGGTCAATTATGCAGACAAATTACAAAACTATATTTCTATCTCTTTCTAAAATTTGAATATCTTGATTGAAACTGCCTATTAGATTATTGTACCTGCTTTATTACACTAGCACCTCAAATTCAATGTATCCCAAGCCAAATTCATCATTTTAAAAAATTGTCCCTAAATTCTCTGTTTTCATTGGATATACTACCACTTTCCCAGACACTTAAGTTCAAGCCTTGTCGTCCTCTGGCTTTTTCCTTTCTTTAATTTCACTTCTACCTATTAGCAACAAGCTGTGTCACATGAGCTCAACTAGGGTTTTGTTATTGTCATTTTTCAGTCATGACCCTAAACTAGAGTGGTTTGCCATTTTCTTCTTCAGTTCATTTTATACACGAATAAACTGAGGCTTAGAGGTTTAAGTGACTTTCCCAGGGTCACACAGCTAGTAAATGTCTAAGCCAGGATTTGAATGCAGGAAGAGAAATCCTTCTTAACTCCAGACCTGGTAGTCTATCCACTGCACCACCTACTTGCCTGTATCAGAAATTTGAATAAGAACTTCATATTTAGTAGGATGAAGTCAGCTTTTCAGTGTCTTCTAGTTCATCCTGGGCAAAAGATGAAAGAATGGGGAAGTAGAAAGCTCTGAGAAGCCTTTTAGCAGTCTCATCTTTCCCAGTTGTATCTATCATCTTGACTTATATAACTCTGGGAGGGTAGATGCCTGAGTGTCCCTAAAAAACTTGGGTAGTTCCTAGCTGAGTCTTGTACAGCTGGGAAGGCAGGACACAAAGTACATCCAAAAGTAAATCTATCCTAGTCCATTGCAGCTGCTTTGGGGACTTAGAGGTTTTCACAGAAAAGATACCACAGCTAATGGTGCTCAAAGGAATAATCTTTTATTATGTCTGAGTTTTAGATCGCACAAAAGAAATACATAAGCATGAAAATAAGATAACTTAGAGTGGGCAGGAATGATCAAGGTTAACCAAGGACAAATGTCTGGTTAAAAATCCCATTCTATACAATCCAGATTGTGACATGTAAAAGAGAATTAGACTGGATAATGATGAAGAAATGCAAAGAGAAAAAATTGTGAGCACCTTCATCGGAGCCCAGGGATACATAATAAAAGATAGCTAGAAAAGCACAGGGTCACTGCAGGAAAGTTGTGAGTTCAGGTTAACAAGTTAAAAGTAAGATAATAAAAATATGAAGATACCTCCAATCATTCCCATTCTAATTTTCAGTGTCTTCCCATTTCCTAGCTCCAGGAATTTTTCACTAGCATGAAATACTCTCCCTCCTCATCTCCACCCTCTCTCTGGATCCCCTGGCTTTCTTCAAAATCCTACTTTCTGCAGGAATCTTTTTTTTATTCCCCTTAATGCTAGTGCCTTTCCTCTTGATAAGTTCTCTTGATTCCTCTTGATGATTTCCAATTTATCCTGTGTATCTTATTTGGAAATGGCTATTTGCATGAATATTAGACAGAATTCCTTAAGATCTGGAACTATCTTTGGTCTTTCTTTGTATCCTAGCTTTTAGAGTAGTATATAACCACACAGTAGTAACAACATTTATTAATTCACTGATATGACTGAAAACTAGAAATAACACTGGAATGAATTAGACTTCGACATTATCACAATGAGCTCCAAATAGAAACATGACCTAGATATCAAAGGTCACATTATAAACAAATTTGAAGAACAGGGAAAGAAATGAGGAAGAGTTGCTAACCAAACAAGGGATTGACAGGATCAAAGGAGATAATATGTATAATTTTGACTACATAAAAGTGAAAAGATATTGCACAAACAAAAAAAATGCAGTTAAATTTAGAAGAAAAACAGTTACTTGGTAAGCATCTTTATAGAATATTTTTCTGTGATGTGATATCCAAAACATAAAAGATCTCATTCAAATAAATTTGAACAAGAATGATTTCTCCATAGATAAATTAACAAAGGATATGAATAGGCAATTCTCAAAAGAAGAAACACACAAAATAAACTTCTATGTGAAAAAAATGTTCTAATTTACTGAAAATGAAAATTGAAATAATTCTTAAGTTCCTCATATCCATCCAATTGGCTAAGATGATTAAAAACCAACATATTGTGGGAAGATAGACACACTGTTGATAAAGCCATGAATTTTTCCAGTCATTTTGAAAAACAATTTAAAACTACACCTGCATTATATATGTTATGGAATATTATTGTTCTATTAAAAATGGTCAGCAGGATGATTTCAGAAAGACCTGGAGAAACTTATATGAATTGATGCTGAGTAGAAGCAAGACAGCATTGTACACAGCAATAACAAGATTATGTGATGATCAACTTTGATGGACATGGCTCTTTTCAACATTGAGGTGATTCAGACCAATTTCAATAGACTTATGATAAAGAGAATCATCTATATCCAGAGAGAGGACTGTGGGGATTGGATGTAGATGACAACATAGTATTTTCACCTTTTTGTTGTTGTTTGCTTGATTTATTTTTCTTTCTCATTTTTGGGAAGATTTTTCTTGTGCAACATGATAAATGTGAAAATATGTATAGAAGAATTGCATGTACTTAACATATACTGGATGATTTGCTGTCTAGAGGAGGGGAGTGGAGGGAAGAGAGGAAGAAAAAATTGGAACACTAGGCTTTTAAGAGTGAATGTTAAAACTATCTTTGCATGTATTTTGAAAATAAAAAGCTGTTATTCTAAAAAAAACAAACAAACAAACAAAAAAACAACCTAACCCATACACCTAAAAAGTCATTAAACAAAACTGAACATTTGCCCCAAAAAGATCAAAGAAAAAGAGAAAATCATGTGTATAAAATATTTATGGCAATACTTTTTGGTAGAATCCTGGATATTAAGAAGATGCCCATCAATTAGGGAATGGCCAAAAAATTTATAGTATATGAATGTGATGGATTATTATGGTGCAAGAAAAAATGATGAAAGAGATTGACTTAGAGACTTTTGTGAACTAATGAGAACTGAAGTAATGAGAGGAATTATTTTCTACATAGTAAAAACCAATTATTAAATTAGAGTTAAGGCTTTTTCTCTCTATTTCTTCATTTGGGGACTAGCCCAGGTAATTCAGTCAGTCTCTAAAAGACATTTCCAATAGATGGCATTGCCCAAATCCTCTGGAAATGTGATCCTTGATCTTGGGCAGGACTCCACCCAACTAAGAGGATTGTTTAGAGGTCAAACAGAATATAATCAAGCTAAATTCCAGTTCCAAAATGTTAAGTTTATTCCTACCAACCACACATCCCATAAGAGCATTTAGAGTAATACAGCTCATGAAGGAGAAAATCCACGAAAATAAGCTGGGTAGAGATTGATTCTAAGGTATTTACTGTCTTCAGACGGTGTCTTTGGTTGTTAAGGGAAACTAATGATCATTAATTTATTAATTATTAGTTAGCCTTTTGAATAAATTGATTATTAATTAGTCAGAAACTGCACCAGAAATTTAATTTACATAATAAATAAAGACCTTGAGGAGACAGCTGGGTGGCACAGTGGATAGAGCATTAAATTGGAATAAGGAAGAACTGAGTTCAAATCTGATCCCAAGACAGTTGACACTTACTATGTGACTGAGAAAATCATTTAACCCTGAGTGTCTCACCAAAAAATAATAATAATAAAGAAGGAAGAAAAAGAAAAGAAAAATAACTTTGATGCTTAAAGAACTCTGATCAATACAAGAGCAATCATGACTCTAGAGGAATGATATGAAGTGTGCTGCCCACCTCAAAATAGAGGTTAATAACTCAGGGTACAGAATGAGACATTCATTTTTAGACTTAGTCAACAAATGGATATATTTTGCTTAACTAGATGCATTTATTTTTTACAAGGGATATATTTTTTAATTGGTGAGGTGATTTTGGTGGATAGAGTGAAATTAAAGACAGCATAAAAGGGGGAGAAAAGAAAGGAAAGAGTATAATTAAGAATTTTTTTAATTCAAGGAAGAGTGAGATAGATAACAGCTCCAGAGAAATCCAGAGAGACAGATTGGAAGCTAATGTGTTGATTATTAAATACTGTTTTTAGAAACAAACTTTATGTCATAGAGATTTTCAGTTTCACATATAATGCTCTTTTTCTGCTACTCTCCATATATGCAGGTGCCCATGTATGTTAATGTTTGTCAAGTTGAGAAAAGAAAACTTCAGAAGTCAGAAATCTGTGTTCAGATTTCAATTCTTCCATTCACTAGCTATGAGATCTTGGTCAAGTCACATCAATTCTTTGGTCCTCAATTTCTTCATTTGTAAAATGAGGACTTATATTAAAGAACATGGGGATCAAATGAGATAATGTATGTAAAGCACTTTATAAACATTAAAGAGATTTATAAATATGAACTACTAATATCATTTGAATAAATGGCAAATTTTTCTGACCATTCCTGAATATCACTTACTCAAGACTTTCATTTAGCTCAGTGTTAGTGCTAAATCAATATTAAGGAGTAATAACTTCAACAACAACTCGCATTTATATAACACCTATTTTGTGTTAGGCATGGTGCTAAGCACTTTACAAATACTATCTCATTTGAGTCTTACAATCCTGGGAGATAAGTACCATTATTATCCTCTTTTACAATTAAAAAAACTGAGGAAAGCAAAAATTAAGTGGCTTGCCAAGTACATATTGTCTAAGGCCATATTTGAATTCAGGTCTTTCTGGCTCCAGGTCCAGTGCTCTATTCCCTGTGGCACCAAATTAAACTTAGATAACCTAAAATTATCAATGAGATAAAGCATAGTAAGAATTTTGTAAATATTGAAGTAGTGTATAAATTCCTTTGCTGTTGTTATTGTAGTTGTTGCTCTCCTATCTACTACATATTACATGAAGCCACTTAGGTTCAATCTTCCTATTATCAACTATTCCACAATTTTCTTTCCCCTCTCAGAACTACACATCCAATGGGGGTCTTATTTTTTTCATGAAGAAAATAGTAATAACTGGGGATTATATTGCAGTTCCTTTATTTGACTCTTCAGATCTTCATCTGAAGCCCTTTTTGTCCTAAATCTCCAAAGACTAGAAATATTAATAATAATTTTTAAAGAATTTCAGTACTTGATATTGAACATTCTCTCTTTTGATGATATTGCTATTTTTTTCCTGGGCAAATCAAGTATTGGGATATCCCATCTTAACAGTGATAAAGGAATCCATTTGATATTGATGAACTTAAAGCCAAAAGTATTGCAGGCCTTGACATGGTAACTCATTTGAGGTATTTTTTCTTACTTTGAGAAAAAATTTTATCCAAAAATATTTTGGGGTTATAATCTGATTCTACCACTTTTTTTTAAATAATGGATATGCACATTGTTCTAGCTTTATTTTGATTTTTATTTAGTCTATTTACTTCACATAGGGTTGTTCAAAATTATAGTGCTAAGATCTTTTAGAGGAAGATAATTCAAAGATTTGAATAGTTATAAGAGAAAGAGTGGGGAATGTTGTATCCAAGTTTCCTTTTAAGGTCGTGACCCAGTTTCCCCATTGTCCTATTTAGTTATTCTGCCTCAGGTTACAACCTTTCCCTCTTAATGTTTGATGAGATGAAGGTCTACCTCAGTTGCTCTGCCCCAAAACCCTAGGCTATAATCATTCGCTCTTAAATGGTTGATGAGATAAAGGTTTCTTATCTTTAGGTTATAGACATTCCTTCTTAATGTTTGACAAAATAAAGGTTTATGCATTTTAGATGTCATTGGAATGTCAGTGACCTCCCACCATTGTGTCATCCTGGGGACACTCTCCACTGGGTTATTATCCCCACTCAAGTATCTCCCCCATTGTGTCGTTGTTCTTGTTGTCCCATAAAAGGCTTGCTCTCTGAGTAATTCGGGGCTCAAAGACTCTTTGAGATGATAGTCTCGTCCAGCCCTGGGACCAATCATGGATGGATCCACTGGTTCCAGTATCTCCATTTAATAAACTATTGAATTGGTCAAAAAAATAATAATAATGGATATGCATTTATTTAGACAGCATGATGACTAAATGCAGTGCAGAATCTGAGCAAGTTGAGTCATTTCCTTAGAGAGGAAAAACAATTTTCCATTCATGAGCAGAAGGAGCTTTCTTGCCTCTCAAGGTGCACAGGTGATTCATGAAGGAGGCAAACAGACATTATTGGTTCCCAAATTGCATATAACCACATCCTCTATCCATGAGAAGCAAGGAGGCGTTGTAAATTTCCTGTAAGGTAAAGAGCCTCCTTTCATCCATGCTAATTTCATACATTTGCAATATCAAGATAAAATCTCTAAGGAGATTTACCAATTACTAATTTAAATACTGTTTCTATATAAAGCTAAGTAGCAAAGTATTGTTATAACCCAGGCTGGCATTTAAGGGAATCACTTCTTATTGAACAAGCTGTATTTCCTTTAAATCCAAATGAAACAGATTCTCTTTATGTTTTAAAGACCTCCTATTTTTTTTTTTGTTTAATTTTGTAGGGAGGGAATTCAAAGCTAGGCGACTGCAAGAGATGGAGAAGAAAATCTTCCATGTCATCTTAGATCTAAAGATAGAAAGGCTATCCAAAGTCATGTAGTTCAAACTCATTACCTTCCAATTAAAATTTCTTCAAATGATTTGTACAAGATGATCTATATGTACCATTAGCCTCATTGAAAAAGACATGAGCAAAATGTATGTTTGCTTGTTTCAACTCTTTCAAGGTAGTAATTAAAATGAAAATATATGTGAGCATTTAATATCACAAACACCCATTAAGGGTTGGAATAAATGTATTTTTAAAAATAATATTAACATTAGCTAAATTGTGTTTTAAACTTTTCAAAATGTTTTATTGATTACCTTGTTGACAACTTTGTGAAATAAATGTTATTATTATGCCCATTCTATTGGGGAGAAAACTGAAGCAGAGAGAAGTTAAGTGACTTGCCTAGAGTCATAAATCTCTTAAATGTCTGAGGCAAAATTTTCTCTCATATCTTGCTATTCACTAAATCATCAAGTGATTGGGCCATCTCAATAAAACACTTGGAATATTAGGGACAATTTATAATAAATATTAAATTAGTCTTTGAGGTAGTGCTGTTGAGTTTTGAGCATCTCCTTTTTTCAGACTTTAATCTTTCCAGACTTTCCTCACTATTATACAACAATGTACCTTTTCATTCTGATCTTTATCATAATGCAAAGTTTAAATCTGGATCTCACTTTTTGTGAGAGAAGCTTATATGTATTATTTGAAAAACATCATAAGGTTCTTTGTTGAGCATGAAATCTGCTATTATGGTGCAACATAATTTTAAATGGGATATGAAGCAATATCCAATGTTATACTTTCCTTTGTAAAACCAGAAACATTCCTGATTTCTCTTTCATTTTATTTCATGTCACCTATACTTTTCAAAGACCTTCTTAGTAATTAGATAAATATTTGTAGGCAACAGAAATAAAAATGAGAGCAAACCCTAATGTTCCATGTTGCATAAATATTTTTCAGAGGCCATTTTGGAGTGAAATATGAGCTCAAGCTCACTCCTCTCTTAGGACTCAATGGATCTTCTCCCTTCATAGTTAAATAGATTTCAATCAAATAATGCACATAAATATTAGAAAGACAACTCACAAGACCTATTTGAGTTATCTTAATGACTAGTTAGTATTATGTTGCAAATCTGACTTGGCCACTTATGTTAACAGTTGGAAATTCTTTTAAATAACTTTAAACCAAAAATCCAGTTCCTACATTGAATTTGCATTGTAATTGAAAAATAAACTTAAGAATATAACTTTTCAATACAATTAAATAATATAATTCTGCCTAGGTTTCCTGATAATACTATAATAATTAAATAACATGACTAGAATAAAACATTCAAGGTGTTTAAAAAAAAGATGATGAGGTCTCTTTGTGAGAATATTTAATAGAAATAAAAACTGTTATAATTTTAATTCAGATTTATGGAATTGAAGATCAAATAATAACTGATATTACTTCACTAATCTTAAGCTATATAACAGAGTCCATAGGAAATTATTTTATATTTATATTAAGCTTAAAGTTTGATATCAAAAATACTAAGAATTGAATTGATATAAAAGAAAGTAGGGATTGTTTCAGTCTTTATACTATCTATATCCCTAGCACCTAACACAGTACCTCAAATATTATAGGTATTTGATAAATGCTTATTGATGGACTGCTCTATTGATGAATAGGATATTCAGTTTATAAAAGAATTATCTAGAAACACTTTATGTGCTAGAGACTGAACCTTCAAACCCCAACCCCTCACCCATTCCCCCTTCCATTCCATCCTTTCAGGATATTCAAATACTTGAGCCCCTTATCTGATTGTTACAAACATTCCCCCTTCCATTCCAGAAACCATGTCCTTGGAAACAAAGAGCTAATGTGATTAAATTCCTGAGACAAGATTATTTGTGTCCCAGGAAATTGGCCCTACCCGCCCAGGAACTAGATAACGAGTATGCCCCAGGATGTCAGCCACACCTATGGTCTGACATTCTTTACATTGCAACCCCCCACCCAGAAATCATATAAAACTAGACCCTCTTCATTCAATAAAGCAGAGACATTCACCAACCTAAACCTAGAGTTGCCTCTCTGTCTCTCCGATCCTGTTCCCAGGCACAATGTGCCTTCCCAGACTGTTGTCTTCCTGAGCCTTTGCTCCCCCTCGGCCCCGGTTCCCCTCGATGACCCACTGTTGATGTCCTGCTGGACAGGACATTTATGGATAATGTGTTATTCTTTCCAAGTTTGGAAAGCAGTCATTATAACAAATTTTAAAATGACCATTTACCTGAACTCTGTCAGTTAACTAGTCAGGCTTTGAGGAAGCCGCAAATAATCATTTACTAGATTATAAACTCCTTGAAATCAGAGACTACATAATAATTGTTCTTTGCCCGGAAAGTAGAAGGGGCTTATAGCTGCTAGTGGAAATCTCTTATTGATTTATTTTTTTATTTAGGATAATACAAGGAGTGACCAAAAATGTAGCAATTACTTAGTCTTACTCAATGTCTTAATTATAAGGGAAGATAATATTTCCTCTATATTTACTCTTTCCATCTTCATATTTATGGACTCCATGCTTTACTGTGTAATCTGAAACTCAAAGCCTATTTGCGTAATACTTTCCTCATTAGTGGAGATTGATTATTCAATACCTATCCCCATATGAAGGATAGAGTTGACAAGCTCTTAATAGAGAAAGAAAAGAGGCATATAGTTCCAGATTCTATTCAGACCCTCTGTCTGAAATTGTAGGGAAAGAAAGACCATGGGAATGAACCATATTTCAACCATGTTCCTGTTGCCAGATTAACTGCACCAGAGACCTTCCAAAGAGGTATTTCCCTTTGAATGAAATTTGGGACTCTTAGTTGATCTGAAATATATCATTATCAATGGGAGAGCTCATTCATTTTATATACTGTCTAATACATTCTTATCTGTATAACAATTGTTATTGGCTTAGTTAAATGGATTTATTTGCTTTTTGCTATATGTGATTTTGGGTTTTTTCATTGTGGTGGTGGTGTTTTTTTTGGTGGAACTGGCATTTGGTGGGAAGGGAGTCAAACCTTGGATTATATAGTTTGGTTGCACCACTTCCTTACTCAGCATTTGCTATTAAAAGCTCAGTTTCTTGCTAGAAATTATTTCCTCTAAACTTAAATACTTTGGGAAAGAGTGAGAGAATTTCGATAGTTTTAATTCTAGTCCAGCACCCCTTTTTTTTTCTTTTGAGGTGACTAGTGGCCAGCCTCTAATCCTGATCTCCTACTTCTCCTGGCAAGAATCAGTCTCCCTTTGAGAATAGTAGGTGGAAGAAGTTCTAGCGATATATATTCATACCTTACTGAAGCCAAATCTAGATAGATTCATGAGGACATATACATGGACATCAGACCATACCCTTTTACAGTTGGAAGCAGACTTTATAAAGAAGTGTATATTTTAATGTCCAAGTTATTTAATGACTACTAACCAACTGCTTCTTTTCTAGAATTTTCAGTAATAACAATATTTTACCTGAGCATATAAACCAGTAAATCTGTTGAATCTAACTGCAGTTTAATATTAGTTACCACTGAGTAATTGACTAATACCAACTGAGATTTGAACAGGCCTGGATCAATCAATAATTGTAATCAATCAGTGATCCTCATAAGGAGTTCCAATTTTACCACCTACAACAGAAAGACTGAAAGAATAGATTATAGTGGAAAGGTAAGTAGATTTGGAAACAGAAGAAATGAGTTGAAGTCCCGTTTCTGGACTTTATTAGCTACCTTAAACTTAGCTTCCTCATGATGGCCAGAGTTATCTTAGATGACCTATAAAGTTTCTTTCAGCTCTAGAACTTTGATCTTTAATAAATCATTATCCCATTGTCATTCTAAATATCTTTCTTTTTAGAAAGCTGTCAACTGAATATTCAGCTCCTCAGGCCAATGTTAACATTTTTTTTTTCCTGGTTCAAAATAAGCCAAATGGAGCCCACTTAGTTAATGCAAAAATGTAGTCCATTGTCTATTCCCTTAACCTTTCCATCCCATTATTTCACCTTGAAAGTATGTCAACATGACAGTATACCAGATTAATTGGGTCTTGATTCACATTCTACATTTACTTGACATTTATTTTAGGTCATAAAAAGTTTTATTGGTGCAGTTATACAGGTGGGAGAACTAATATTCATTTTATTCCTTTTAAATATTGGTAAAATAGCATGGGAATAAATATATGATTTCCAAAGAGAATGAATGTGATTCAGCATTTTATGTTTCCATTCATCAGATCACAACTTGTTTTAAAACAACCCCTTCCCTACCCCCAAACAGGTCTTGCTTGTGTGGTTTTCTCTGCAAGTGCCATAAGCATCTTTTAAATTAGGAATGGCAGCCAACAGAAAGAGAAGATATAAATGTATAAATAGAATGTTTCTTCTGGAGTCTCCAGTATTCAGGAAGCTCATAATCTTCATACAAATATATAAAATATTTTAGTGATCTACATTCATTGCAATCCATTCTTTTTCTCCTTAGGTCTTCAAGTCAAGCCCTGCAAAAGGAAAAACCAAAGGATCTCTTTTTAGTTTTCACAAGTTATTTTTGGGGAAAAGTACATAAATAAATCAGTGCAGAAACAAGTAAAACTTCAGCTCCAGCTTTTCTAGGACATAAAATCCCTTCAACTCCAATGATCAAAATGAACTCCAAGGAGAAGATTTGCACCATCAGTATCAATCCAGGTAACAATGGATTGCAGATAAATGGAATGAACTCAGGATTTTTTTAACCACATATAATAAGTAAATCTATAAAATGTAATTCCAATTGAATAATTAGGGGAGATGATCTTCACTTGTGTCTCAGACACTATTCTAAATTAAAATTCAGGAATAAGATATGAGGAGAGAAAGAGACAGACAGACACAGAGACAAAGACAGAGAAAGACCGAGAGACACAGGGCGAAGAAGAAGAGAGAGAGAAATAAGGAAGGAGAGGGAGAGAGGTAAGGAGGAAGGGAGAGAGAGAGAAAGAGAGAGAGGAAGAAGAAGGATGAGGAGGAGGAGAGAGAGCTAAGGAGGGAGGGAGGTAAAAAGAAAGAGGAGTGAGAGAAGAGGAGAAGAGAAGAGGAGAAGAGAAGAAAAGGAGGGAGGGAAAAAGATAAAAGGAGGAGGGAGAGGGGAGAGAGACAGGCACTAAGATAGGGTGTGCTTTAACCAGGATCATATGATCAGTATGAGTCAAAGGCAGATCTTGAACCTGGGTTATTCTAGCTGCAAGGCCAGCTTTCTATTCACTTTGCCATTGCTGCTTCTTAGGAATCCATATCAAAATATCAGAAAGGGTCCTTTTGCAACTTGATGACTGCTGATGAGTAGGATGACCTCCTTTGGTGTCCTCTCTAGGGAAAAAAAAACTTGTAAAGCCTAAATGCAGATCAAAGATACTTTTGTTTATTATTCTTTGGAGGGTTTTTGTTTGTGTTTTCTTTCACAGCATAATTTATATGGAAAAGTGTTTTGCATGACTACACATGTATAATCTATGTCAAATTGCTTGTCTTCTCGATGAAAGGGAGGGAGAGAGAGAATTTGGGACTCAATATTTGCAAAAAGAATTAAAATTGATTTTACATGTAATTGAGAAAAATAACATATTAAATTATTTTAAAAAGACTGTCATACTTTGCAAAAAGTTCATCTTGATTTCATTCTTCAGATATGATTACAGTTAAGAAGGTTATATAATATGCTCAATAGCTTCTTACTTTTTAATCGTTACTGGCTAAAGGTGATTGAAAATGAGAGAGACCATTAAGGTCCCAATTTATGATTCTGGAATGAACAGGTTCCTGTTGTTCAAGATGGAGGTTTATGCATGAACAGTCCCTGCCATAGCTGGACTCTACTGGCCTTGGGCAAGATATGAATCACTAAAAGCTCACTAAAAGTAAAAAAGTCCAAGGCTCTATCTACTGCTTGTAATATAGTAGCAATACCCCTGGATTTGGAGATAAGGGTTTAGGTCCTGGTTCTGCCATATGCCAGCTCTGTTACTTGCTCTCAAGATAGACACATGTTCCTTTTAGTATCAGTTTTTTCATAAAATGAAACACTGGAACAAGACCAAGAGGTGTTAACTATTTTGGCATCATGGACCCTTTTGGCAGACAAAGCCTATAGACTTGATAGAATAATGTTTTTAAAAACATAATACAGAAGATATACGATCACAAAGGAAACCAATTGTATTGGAATCTAGTTATCAATTTTTTCTACAATTCACAAACCCTGGGTTAAAAATCATGAATTAGAGAAACTTTAAGGTGTCTTTCATGTCTAAAATCCTATGATCCTACAAACCTATAAGGAGAATTTTCCTTAGACTATCTATCTCATAGAGAAACATGAGAATAAAATGATATTCTACGTGTAAAATATTACATAAATGAGAGTCCCCCTTGGGGTAATGGATAGACATCTGGCCACTGAGGCAGAGAGAACTCAGTCCAATTACTGCTTCTGACACTAGCTTTGTGATGCTGAACAATTCACTTAGCATCTCAACTCTTAGAAACTATATAAACATGCACATGTATGTATGTATACCCATATATATATATGTATATATGTATATAAGAGAAATTGCCTGTCTACATTGGGCTTTCCCCCCAGAAGCTTTCAATAATGATGAAATCACAGGTATAAACAAGAATAAATTATGGTGACATGGTCTCATGATAGAGTATAGGCTGCTTGAGAGCAGAGAATATATTTATTTTTGCTCCTAGTATGGTTTCTCATACAGAGTGAGTGTTAAATAAATGTTTCAATATGCCCCACCACATCTCCTCCCAAAACCAAAGGACTAATTTCAAATTTGTTGGTCAATTAGCAATAAGAATCTACTTTGTGTCAGGCATTATGCTAAATACAAAGGCAGAAAATCTCCAGGAAGAAAATCTTGCAAGTATTGATAATTGTTCAATTAGAAACAAACACTTTCAATATCAACCCTCCTAGGGAAAGCCTGCACATGGAACTAATTGGCTCCAATATTCACATTTCTGTAGCCTTCATTTTTGCCAGAAATATTTATTTTCACCCCAAGCAAGTCATGTTGTACATACAAGTGTGCCTCCGTGTATAATATAATTATTATGCCTTATGTTGTCTTCATTATTCCTAAAATTTCTTAAAAAAAAAAAGATTTTTACTATCTTATCGCTCAGTCTAACTAGGAATGAATATACTCTACTGCAACAACAATAGGAGGGAGCTGGAAAATAAATTGTTCAAGGGGTCCCTACCCTTTAAAGCCTATCCCAGACAGACATTTCTATTTGAATTTTCAAGAACACCATCAAAATTAACTCTCTCTCTCTCTCTCTCTCTCTCTCTCCTCTCTCTCTCTCTCTCTCTCTCTTCTCTCTCTCTCTCTCTCTCTCTTCTCTCTCTCTCTCTTTTTCTCTCTCTTCTCTTTCTTCTCTCTCTTCTTCTCCCTCTCTCTGTCTCTCTTTCTTTTTCTTTCTTTCATCCCCCTCTCTTTTTCCCTTTTTATTTCTCCCTCATCCTCCCTTTTTTCCTTTCTCTCTCTGTATCTTTAGTTATTTGTCTCTGTCTCTCTTGCCCTTCCTCCTTCCTTTCCCCCTTTCTTCCTCTTTCTCTCTATTCCTCTCTGTTTTTCCTCCCTCTCTCTGTCTCTCTATCTTTCTCTCCTTTCTTTATTCCCCTCCTTTGTACCATTTCTCTGTTTCTTTCTTTGGAAAATATGACTCAAGAATCATTTTTGACAAGGAAGTAGTCACTATTCTACTGAGCATCTGCTAAAGTAAATCTTTCTAAGTTGTGTTTGCAAATGAAGGATCCCTGCACAGGGAAATACTCCTCAGAAAACCAGCTGTTCAATTTTTCCTACAGAAGGGAAACACTGCAAATTCTTCATGAAAAGAATATTATCCATAATCTATGTTCCCTAGGCACGTTAACACACAGTTATAAAGAGTGACTGTTAAACAACAATAACAATAATAAGGGGCAGCCAGTTATAATGGATAGGAAGCTGGTGGAACCTAGAGGATATGAATTCAAATCTTGATTCTGACACATATGGGCTATGTTACCCTGAATAAGTCACCTAATTTCTCAGTTTCTGAGACAGCTCTCTGCAGAGCAAATTCTGATCTGTAATACTAGAATGAGTTTCTTCACAGGGAGTTTTCTATATCAATGAAATCATAATTCTAATACCAATAATAATAATAATAATAATAATAATTGATATTTATGTAGCATTTGTAAAGATTTGTAGGGTCTTATATATATTTTCTCATTTAAGTCTCACAACAACCTTGTGAAATTACATCTACAAGCAATATAATCCATTTTACCAATTAAAAAAACCTGAGATTACACAAATTAACATCAGAGATGGGATTTGAATCCATGTCTCTCCTCATTCCAGGTGCAGCAATCCTGCCATTATATATTATATAGACCCTTCTAAAATACATATACTATCTATAAATTGTTGGGTTTTCCATGAGAGTATTAAGTTGTACAATGCCATATGTGGGGGGAAAAAAAAGAATAGAAGAAAAGAGTTGTATCCATGGATCACTGTGTTAAAAGAAGATATACATTATTCCTTCTCTTGCCCAAGGTATTATTATTGTTCCTCTCTGGTCTTCCTTTTCCCATTTAACACAGGAAAATGTTACTCTGCAAAATTGAAAAGAGATTGGGGAAAGTGACAATTGAAAGAAATGATCTCAGAGTTAGATCAAGACTTAAATCTGTTTCCATAATTAATAGTTGAGTAAATGTAGTTCCCTATTTGCCTTATTTAAAAAATTAAGATGCACTACTTATCTCATTGAGTTATAGCGGGGCAACCGTTTTGTTGTAAACCTTAATGTGGTTTACACACACAACAAACAACTTAATGTTGTGATTAATTGAAGCAAGAAATACCAATATAGTTCCAAAAAACTGAAACAATTTTCAAGCAGTTGACTACTAAATATAATTATATTCAGGCAGGATATAACAATATACTCATAACTAATGTAGGAAAACAAGGGTTTTGTCTGAAGGGGAATGAAATATTAAGGATTCTGAAAAAATTGAGCTTGGCATCTAATTAATAAAAATAATTAGCTAAAATAAGAAGCTATAAATGGCACATACTTCTTTTACTTAAGGTAAGATCCTTTTCGTATTTCCTTAGTACTCCTTCCAATCTCTGCACATTTTGTGAAGTTTATTCCAGGAGTCACAGCTGTTAGTTGTAATTCAACAAATGGGCTATAGCGTCAAGAAAGGTAGGCAATGATCTTTATTCTCAATTCAAATGCTCCAAGAGATATTCCAGAGATCTTTGTGTCCAAGAGATCTTTGTATATCTCTGCAGTAGCTAGCTTATTCCTTCTTTCCTCCCATATGCCCAAGATGCTAAGGTGATGCTCAATATTTGCCCCTTGCCAACCCTGAAAAAGATAATGCATGTGTTAAAGACCTACAGCCCCAGGTTCAAAGCTCTAGATTTGGCCAGTCACATTGAAAAGTGAAGAACCTGGAATGAATTTGAGAGCTAAAATTGTCCCATCCCGTAAGCCACACTTGTTGTTCACGTTGTGTGATTCCAAGTGCATTTGAGCAGAACACTCTTTCCTAATGTGCCCTTTAGGAAGGCAGCTTTATTGCAGGGGTCACAGCTGTCAATCCTTGCATGCATGCTATTCTGTTTGGGGATGGCATGTAAAGACATATGCGGGAATCTGAGGTATTCTACTAATGGCATTTGAACCATTCACTAAAACCTTAAACATAAAGAGATTAGATGTCTAAGTCATACTTAGGAAATCTAAATTTTGCTGACTAGAAGAGGATGTATGAATATCTCTTTTTGTGTCAATATCTCTCCATTAGTCCAGACTGAAAAGCATGTGATGTTTATTCCTCGCCATAATCCAATTATAGATGTGTTACTCACTGCTGCCACAGTTCCCCATGCATCATTTTAGGAAATATAGATCACTCCATGCCCTTGCTTTCATTCCACACTTTGACCAGACACTCAGCTAGCTCTACACTAACATTATTAATTTCATACATGGTATTAAATCACAAACCTAGAAACACAGGCAAGTTTGAAAAGAGCTGATGGAAAGGAAGTACCACATGCCCCCTGGTGCTCCTTTCAGGGCATTTGTACCTGTGTAACTAAGCAAACTGGCCAATTCACAAAATATTCAAAAGGCTGTAGGAAATTAGCAAAGGATAGGAGTATGACAGAAGTTTGGATAAAAGCTAAGAAAGAAAACACCTACAAGCTTAAGCAACAGACTTCTACTAACCACCTACAAGGATTCTTAACTTGGGAATCTGAACTATTTTTTTTTACATTTTTATAGCTATTTCAGTATAATTGATTCATTTATGATCTTATGTGTTTCATTCTATGCATTTAAAAACATTATTCTAATTGGATTACTCGCTATCTAGGGGAGGAGGTGGGGGAAGGAAGGGAGAAAATTTTGGAACACAAGGTTTTACAAGGGTGAATGTCAATGTGGGAAACTATCTTTGCATGTTTTGAAAATAAAAAGCTATTATTAAAAAAAAATTCATTCTAAGAACATGTCCATAACTTTCACTAGACTGTCAATAGGGCCCATCATACACACACACACACACACACACACACACACACACACACACAAAGTTAAGAACTCCAGATCCAGTGTCTGCTAGAAACTACACTGATGTCTGAGGAGGTAGAGTTGCAGAACAGCACAGTTTCTGCCCACAAGGAGGTAACTAATCTAACAGTGGGTTTAAGGGGCAGCTCATTGGCACAGGAGACCGAGTTGGGTCCAAAATCAGAAGATTCATCTTCCTGAGTTCAAATCTGGCCTCAGACACCTATTAAATGTGTAACCCTGGGCAAGTCACTTCATCCTGTTTGCTTCAGTTTCTTCATTTGTAAAATGAGTTAGAGAAGGAAATGGCAAATCAACATCCTTGCCAAAAAAAAATTCTAAATGGGATCACAAAAAGTAAGACATGAGTGAACAACCACAAAGTGGATTTAAGATAATCACAAGCAAGAGATCAGCTAGAAAATGGGATGCATGGGGCAGGTAGGTGGTGCAGCAGATAGAGCATCAGCCCTGAAGTCAGGAGGACCTGAGTTCAAATCTGGTCTCAGACATTTAATACTTCCTAGCTATGTGATCCTGGGCAAGTCACTTAACCCCAATTGCCTTAGCAAAAAAAGAAAAGAAAAGAAAGAAAGAAAGAAAAAGAAAAAGGGATGCAATGAGGGCAAAGAAAAAGTCCAGACAAAGCACTCTAGGATAATTTGAGAAAGTGATAACATTTATCTGAAGGGAAAAGAGAGAAGATTATATAGGGAGAATAAGATCTGGGCTCTAAACAAACAAACCCAGGGAAATGTGTCTGCTATTAATAACTATCATGTGTAGGGAATATAGCATCAGAGGATTTAGAAGTGGAAAGGACTTTAGAGGTCATTTAGCCCAGAGGTTCTTAAAAGTAGTTGTCCCAAAATAGATTTCAGAAGGTCCAGGAACATAGAAAGGAAACCCTTTATTTTCATGTATATTATCCTTTCTCTTTATTTTATCTAACTTCATACTGATATTTAGAATTTCTTTCTATTTATTTAAAAGTATTATTCTGGGAGGGAAGAGCCAAGATGGCAGAGAATAGATGGGTTTTTTTGTTTGAACTCTTCTTGGCTTCCCTCAGATCAACACCAGATCAAGCCTTTGAATGAGTTCTAGAGTGACAAAACTCATAATATTTAGAGTATAACAAATTTCCTGCAGAAGATATTTTGGAAAAACTTCAGGAAAGGTCTGTCACAATCTGGCAGTAAGGAAAAGGGGAAGGTTTATAGGTCAGCTTAGGTGCAGTGTAGCACAGGGAGACACAGATTGGAGAGGTTTCTGCATGCTGGGGGAATTTAATGGGAGGCTCTTGGCCAAAATACAGCAGCATTTGTTACTCTGTCCTGATTCAGAAGCCAATGGATCAACAAACTAGCTGTGAGACCTCCAATGCAAATACAAAAGGTACTAGTAGTGAGGCCCTGCCTAAGAAAGAACTTTGCCATGTCACCCAGTATAGGAAGGAAACCAGAAGTACTGGCACTAGGGCAGTGTGAAGCTGCTATCACCTGTAAAGGAAGTTTTGGACAAGCTCCCCTTTGACTAAGAGCAGACTTCAAGCTCTAAAAATGAGCAAAAAGGCAAAAAGAGCTCTGACCACAGATAGCTTTTATGGAGACAGAAAAGAACATACCTCAAACCCTGAGGACACTAAAGGCAAAATATTTCCAGATGAAGCCTCAAAGAGTGTATACAAATGTATATCAATAAAATTTCATTTTATATATATATGTGTGTGTGTGTGTGTGTGTGTGTGTGTGTGTGTGTGTGTATATTTTTTTTTGCTGAGGCAATTGAGATTAAGTGACTTGCCCAGAGTCACACAACTAGGAAGTATTTAGTGTCTGAGACCTCCTACTTCAGGGTTGATGCTCTATCTGCATCTGCCTAGCTGCCCAAAATTTCATTTTATAAAAGGAAAAAATAGAAAGAAAATGACAGCTGAAATCTTTTTCAAGTCTGCTTCTTCCAACTGATAGGGGCCATTTTTATAGGGTTTGAACCTTAACATAATCATTCTGCCAAGCACCAAAGCATGTTAACTTTCTCATTCCTTGGTTAATCCCTAGTCACCAGCATCAGAAACATTGATCTCCTACACTCCTCAAAAAGACTACATACAAACTGCTATAGGTGTTTGTCTTTCACTTCTTTTCATTCAAAACTTTTAAATTAGCACTCATATTTCATTTCTTTACACCTTCATTTGTTTGAGGCTTCTGTGATAGGGTCTACTAAGCAGTCTAAGGAGTGTAGTCTGGGAGAAAAAATTGCTAATATTACTATCTGTACTCCCCATTATGTTGACTAGTAATACTCTTGGAATCTCCTCAGGACACTTATCACTTAGTACAAATAATAGGTCATAATGGGTTCCAGCCTCAAAAGTAATGTCAGTTGCAAAGGAAGTTTAAAAAAACTGATCTATTTTAAAAAGCAAAACCCAAATCTCTGATTCTGTGCTTCTTTAAGCCATTGGTGTTCCCAGGTTACTGATAGGATCAGTGGTAAAAATAATAATTTATATTTATATGAAACCTCATGGTTCAGAAAACACCACCCTTACAACCATCCCAAAAGATAAATAGTCCTTGACTATTCTTTTTTCTCTATCACAATGAGCCCCACAAGTCTATCTCCATACACAATCACCCACATAGGCACATAAAAGGTGAAAATACAAGGTAAAAGTAATTGCTGACTCTATTTATTTAGATCCCCTCCTCCATTAGGATAAACAATCCAACATTTACACATTGACACAATTTATTATCAACATAATCAAACAAAAAAGTGGAAAACTTTAATCCTTAATGATTATAGCTGAAAAAATCAAATTTTGATTTTGCATTTTATTTTTGATCATTTTTATAATTAATTCTATTCTATAACTGTCTTAGACATTTTTCTTTGTTTCTGAGTTATATTCAGAAGTTCACAAGTTATGTTTCCCAGTGAATCACTTTAATTGACCAAAAACTGTTATCACTGTACCACTAGTTGCCCTTGTACAATTAGAAGAAATCTGTTAGTTGAGTTAGAATTGTGCAAATTCATCAGCCTCATTATCTCACCAAGAGCCATGAAGTCTAGTGGCAAGACAAAAGTCAAGATAACTAAGTGATGGCCTGGGATGTAGTGAGTAATGTTGACTTTTCTAAATTAAGTGTTTCCCAGGTCTCAGTTTGTCTGAGGCAACACCTATTTCATGACTAAAGGCTGAGTAAGAAATGAATCAAAACATGGCCCAATTTAGTAACACAATAATATTAATCTAGGAGGGATGTAGACTTAAGAAAGTGATGGAGAAAATTTTGATAACATAATCAAGGAATTTTTTTTTTCCCAGAGAGAGTATGTTTAAACATTTATCAACACAATTCGGAATAAGGGATCCCTATGCAAAAATTTTACTTTGGGTTCAGATTTTAAATTTATGTCACTAATATAAGAAACGCTCTCTTGGCCTCACAAACTAACAGTGAACAAAAAATGAATATGAACCTCTAGAAAATCTGGGCAAGTTCATATTGAATTCATATTAAATTTTTACCCAATATTCTACAATGCTCTGGTACTTCCAGGGAATTGGGTTTTAAACAAAGTAGAGACAAAAGCAAATAGAAGTAGAGACAGAGTAAATTTCTGTCCTGGTATCTTAATTGGTTAGTGTGTGTGGGAAAATGGTTTTTTTGAGGAGGAATCATAATAGACCTAGAGCTAGATGATATCTAAGAGGTTGTATAATCTGTATTCTTTATATTGCAGACTGAAGGTCAAGGAAGACTTGCCCAAGATCACCTAGGTACATATTTATTTCTAATGATTTGATCTTCTATAAATAAAACTTACTAATAATGGTAATGCAACACTCAGCATAATGACTTGAACATAGCAAATTCATAATAAATATTTAGTTAATTGAATTAATTTGAAAAACATTTCAATTTGTAAGCAGAGGAAGAAGCGGTCTATTCTTTTTCTACTAAGAAAACTAGGCATGAAAGAATTTGTGCTTTCTGACTGATTGTTCTGATCAGAGCAACAGGCCTTATTGTTCTTCAGTTAATTGAAAGACTACCTCTGATACAAAAGAGGTCTCTCCCCTGGCTCCTTCTCTCAGATGACTCCTGCTTCAAATTTGGCCCTGAACAGAAAGAAGTCAATGCAATCATTTTATTTTTTTGACAATTCGTGCTTAAAAGCCCATTTGGCTTGAGGAAGTAAATCTTTCAGGGAGTGACTCCATTCTGTGTGGTTCAAGTTTATTTGGGGTTACTGAAGTCTGAAGTCCACAGGAGAGATTTAGTTTTGCTCAATTTCACTTCATTGCCACCTTCAGGTTTTTCTAACAGATCAAGAGAGCCTGAAACATCAGAGAGATAGAGGGGAGTAGAACAATAATGAACCTGAATTCATTTGGATAGAATTAGGTTGTTTTTTTTTTTTTCCTTTTTTCTTCTCTTTCTTTTCTTTTTTTTTTTTTCCTTCGAGGCAAATGGGGTTAAGTGACTTGCCCAGGGTCACACGCTAGAAAGTGTTAAGTGTTAAGTTTCTGAGGCAGGATTTCAACTCAGGTCCTCCTTATTCCAGGATCGGCACTCTGCCATCTAATTGCCCCTAGAATCAGTTTTATTACTCAATTTTAGATTCAGTAACAACACAACAGTATTATGCCAGGTAGCATTTATACAATCTTTAAGGCTGGCAAAGTTTGGCTTTATGTATATTATCTCATTTGAGCCTCACAACAACCCAGTGAGGCAGGTGCTATTATTATTTCCATTTTATAGGCAAAAAAACTGAAGCTGAGAAAGGTTGACTATGTCACCCAACATACACAAATCAAATCAAACATTTATTAAGTGTCTATTATGTGCTAGATACTGTACTATAAAGTCATACCAAAAAAAAAAAAAAAACATAAAAAATTAGTGCCTTCCTTCAAGGAACTCATAGTCTCATGGAGGAAGACAACATGTAAACAATTAGATGAAATTTTAGCTGAGATTTGAAAGAAGCCAGGGAAACTAGAAAACAGCAATGAAAAAGAAGAGAATTCTGGAATACATATTATGTGTCTAACGGTGTTTGAAAGGAGCCCATTTTTTGAAACTTAGTTATACTCCTACTTTCTCAGTTGCTTGGAGGAATGTGAGTATAGAGATATCCTGGCCAACAGTTGGTCTGGTCATTTCCTCATGAGTGAAATAAGGGAATTGGATCACCTAATCAGCACTAATGTATTGTGATTCAGGCCAGATTCCTCAGCTCTTTCCCAGTCCCACATCCATCTCACATCATGGCTCCCCATGGCATTTGATCCCCACTAAGTCATTGTAGAAATATATATGAACATCTGTAACAGAGTTTTCACTTTTACCGGAAATTCTTGGCTGCTTTTCACAGTGCAAGCCTTTTACTTAGGCATTTTTCTCGTATAATAAAAAAGTGTTTTGTATACATAGTTAAAGAGAACACATTTCTAGGGTGGAACCATTTAAGTCCAATTAATGTGAGAAAATGCTGAGTATGGTTCTGTTCAGTCCTTTCCTATTGGGCTATCTCAGTAGGTATAGAGATAAGTCTGAGAATGACTTATTAGGACAACAAAAAAGATGCCTAAGCTGTAAGTAATTGCAGTAAGAAAATAAGGCAAATAGTGCATACATGGTATCCCAAAAGTCATAATGTGGTTTTAAGCTAGTAAAATCACACTAAGAACAGAATCAAGAAAATATTGTACACAAAGACAACAAGATCATGTAATGATCAACTGGGATAGACTTGGCTCTTTTTAAAAATGTGGTGATTCAAGTAATTTCCAATAGACTTGGGATGCATCCAGAGAGAACTATGAAGATTGAATGTGGACCAAATCATAGTATTTTCAACTGTCATTGTTTTTGTTGCTTGCTTGTTTTTTTTATCATGTTTTCCCCCTTTGATCTGATTTTTTTGTGTGTGCAGCATGATGAATATCAAAATATGTTTAGAAGAATTGCACATGTTCAATCTATGTCAAATTGCTTGCTGTCTTAGAGGGAGGAGAAAGAAAAAAAATGGAACACAAGGTTTTGCAAAGATAGTTTTCAATGTTCACCCAGTTGAAAACTATCTTTGAATGTATTTAGGAAAATAAAATACTATTAAATTTTTTAAAAAATAAAATCACACTAAGACTTTTACAATGCCTGTATTATGTGCAGGGAGAGACTTTAAAGGCCATCTAGCCCAAACATCTTTTTTTTACAGAAAGGCAAACTCTTGTCCAGGGATATAGTAGAGCATAGCTGAAAGAGACCTAAGAGGCTTCCTTCATTTTTCAGATGAGAAATCCAAGATCCAGGTTAATTAAGTGACTCGCTCAAAATCATAGGCTATAAGTATCAACGGTAAAATTTGAACACAGATCTGATTCCAGAATCATAACTCCTGAGCCCTAATGCCTTACTTGACAGCTCTGAGACCCTGAATGACTTAACAACTTCTGATTACATTGAGAATGATCTATTCCTCATGACCTTTGATAACTGCTTTCTATAGTTATCTGAATTTAGGGTTATTCTGGTTAGAATAGAATTAAACTTTTTCCATAGAGGACCAAACTCTTTAATTCTTATTAAGTAATCTGCCTTGTTCCTGATGTCATAATATATGAGAACAGATGTAAGGCCTATCCTTCAAAACTTACTTCCAATCAATCAATCAGACACTTTGGCTTTCCAAAGTCCTAGCTCCTCTTTAATTTTTACAGAGAGAAAACACAGCTTCTCTTTTTAGCTCCATCCCCACTATGTGAAAGTTCAAAGTAATTATGCTAGAATAAAGTTCACAAAACCCAATCTTTTGTTTATACACTTGTCTGAAACAAGACAAAGAGCCATCTTGGAAATATTATGACTGAGATTGTGGAAGTGAATCCTCTGACTCCTCATCAAATATTGAGCACCCAGAATTCATGGCACTGTACCCAATACTCCTGTGCATTAAGTTCTAACATAACTTCTATGAAAACACAAATGTTTTCACAAACATTATCTCTATTTGAGCTTCATTCATTCATTCAATTACTATTTATTAATCTCTTAATATGAAGCTTACAACTGAGGAAGGGGATAGCAGGCAAGTCAGTCCAGATGAAACAGCCAGATTCCACGAGGTTGGAAGGGGGTAGCATGTGTCAGACAAGTCAAACAAAATTCACCACTATATTGAATACCATCTTCCCTCTGCCCCAAAGGAGATAGCACAGGATCCTGATTTGGAGACTCTTGTGAATAGCGTTGTCTCCCAGAACATAGAAAACCAACCTCCATACACTTCCATAGCCATTAATGAGGGGAGAAGGAGCTGACCTTAGTTATAACTGCCAGCAGCTGCTGCTGACCAATGAATAGATGTTTACCAAGAAAACCCCAAAGAAAGAAATGGAATGAAGTTTAAAAAAAAAAAAAAAGCACAAGAACCTCGGGAGGAGCTACACAGGATCCCTCCACCCCTAATCCCAGAACACCAATGCTTCCTTCACAGTCATTATCCAGAGAAACAACTACTGTGGAAGAGTCAGCCATATCCATCAACTGCCAACCAACTCTCACTCATGAGGCACCTATTTGCAGAAACTAGGTACCCTGAAGGAGAGACAGAAGGCATGTACCATCCATTACCCCCTAGATCACCACATCCTTCCTAATGGAGACAGTCCAAGATCCTGAACCTGAGAACCTTAGAAATAACTGTGTTTCCAGCTTCATGTTTGCAGGAATTGTCCTGGGAAGCTACACTGTAGAGATGCAACTTGGTAATTGTTCCTATTGGGCAGCTAGGTGGCACCATAGTGCATAGATTGTAGAATCTACAGGCAGGAAGACTCAACTTCCTGAGTTCAAATCTGGCCTCAGACACTTACTAGCTATGGGATTCTGGGCAAATCTTTTATCCCTGTTTGCCTCAGTTTCCTCATCTGTAAAATGAGTTGGAAAACGAAATGGCAAACTAATCTAGTATCTTTGCCAAGAAAACCCCAAATGGGCTCACAAAGAGTTGGACACAACTGAAAATGATTCACATCTGTTCTTATAGGTGATAAAGGTACAGAAAACAAAGACCCAGAAAACAAAGTTCTTGCCACCAAATCCTTAGTATTCTCAGATGATTCGAGATCAAAAACTAATTAATATCACTTATCTTTGGAAAAAACATTACCATTCTCTAATTGATAAATGGTCAAAGGATATGAACAGACAATTCTCAGACGAAGAAATTGAAACTCTTTATAGACATATGAAAATATGCTCCAAATCATTATTAATCAGAGAAATGCAAATTAAGACAACTCTGAGATACCACTACACACCTGTCAGATTGGCTAGAATAACAGGGAAAGATAATGTGGAATGTTGGAGGGGATGTGGGGAAAACAGGGACACTGATACATTGTTGGTGGAATTGTGAACACATCCAACCATTCTGGAGAGCAATTTGGAACTATGCTCAAAAAGTTATCAAACTGTGCATACCCTTTGATCCAGCAGTGTTTCTACTGGGCTTATACCCCAAAGAGATACTAAAGAAGGGAAAAGGACCTGCATGTGCCAAAATGTTTGTGGCAGCCCTGTTTGTAGTGGCTAGAAGCTGGAAAATGAAAGGATGCCCATCAATTGGAGAATGGTTGAGTAAATTGTGGTATATGAACGTTATGGAATATTATTGTTCTGTAAGGAATGACCAGTGAGATGAATACAGAGAGGACTGGCGAGACTTACATGAACTGATGCTAAGTGAAATGAGCAGAACCAGGAGATCATTATATACCTCAACAACGATATTGTTTGAGGATGTATTCTGATGGAAGTGGATCTCTTCGATAAAGAGAGCTAATTCAGATCAAAGATGGGCAGAAGCAGCTACACCCAAAGAAAGAACACTGGGAAATGAATATAAACTGTTTGCATTTTTGTTTTTCTTCCCGGGTTATTTCTACCTTCTGAATTTAATTCTCCCTGTGCAACAAGAAAACTGTTCGGTTCTGTACACATATATTATATCTAGGATATATTGTAACCTATTCAACATGTAAAGGACTGCTTGCCATCTGGGGGAGGGGGTGGAGGGAGGGAGGGGAAAAATCAGAACAGAAGTCAATGCAAGAGATAATGCTGTAAAAAAATTACTCTGGCATGGGTTCTATCAATAAAAAGTTATTAAAAAAAAAAGAAACAACATTAAAAGATTTGCTTTGATCTATGGAAATTTCCCATCTAATTTGGAGCTGAATCCTTCCATATAGAACTAACTCCTCCATTAGAATATTCACTCCTAAAGAACTAGGACTGATTTACTTTTCTATTTGTACCTTCAACATTCAGCATAGTGTTTTGCACACAAGAAGTGCATAATAAATGCTTCATCCATTTATGAGACCCAGATACAAAAATGAAATCATAGAAAATAAACAGAGATATAACTGGGGAAGGGCAATTGGAGTTTTATTTCATGGTATCAAAATTTAGAGAGTCCTAGAAACAGTTGCTATTAAATTACATGTTTATCAGAAAATTGGAGTCTACATTAGATGTCTTTATGCCTTAGTGCGAGGCCACTTTTGGTTTTTAAAATTGGTGTGAGAGGGTTACACTTAAAATTACCAGGCATATAAAAGTGGGAAATTAATTGAATCATTTTAATCAGATTTCTTAGACGATTAAAAAACACACACAATGCCAACTAGACTGCAGTTTTCTTGAGGATAAGGAATGTATTAATTTCCATTTCATATGCCCATAACTAGCACAATGATTGGCAAAAAAAAATTAGTACCTTATAAATAATTATTGAATTGAATTGAATTCATTTGGAGGATATGAAGGGGGCTAAAATGAATAGCAAATACTCCCAGATTGTTCATAGGATGGCAGAAAGCAATCAAAAAGTCTAACATAAGCTTGTTGTACTTGGAAGAACAGGTATCCCTACACAGGAAAACTTAATAAATAGTGTTATTCTGGTAACATACCAACATGGTCCCTTTTCTCTAATCATCTTGGTCAAGGCTCAATATTACTCCATGAATCACTGAATATGTCAATTTATCCAGTGAGTATCTTTTCATGATTCTTTGAATATTTTGTGCCAAATCAAAGGACAGCACTATTGATTTATGAGACAGCCTAGATTTGCAGGATAGGTCATACTGCCTCTGGTGCTCCATTATTATTTAGGACACAATATAACATTCCCTCCTGATTTTTCTAGTATATGCACGATAATCTATTGTTCTCTGCATTTCCTTTCATTTGTCTTTGAAGGACTTTTCCTGGTCACTTGCAGAATTTGTTATTTTTAAGTTAAATTGCTCAATTTAATCTATATGTCTTGGAATTTGCTGCCTTGAATTTGGGGTCTGTTTGTTGCTTTTTGCTGAAGGTAATCTCTTCATTCTTTCTATTGGTATTTCATTTCCTGCATTCAAAAGTTCTGAAAAGTTTTCTTGTATTATTTCTTGCATTAGGATTTAATGACTTGTCATAATCTTCTGGGAGACTCATGATCCTTGGATTGTTTCATTGCAATCTGTCTTTAAGATCAATATGTTTTACTTGAATAGAGAATATGATATTGCTCTTCTCTTTTTCTAGATTAACCTTTTTTCTGTGTATTTACATTCCATCCAATTGACCTCCCTTTTGTTTCCATAGTAAAAGTTGACATTACAGATCCAAGTTTTTCCATTCTACCATTTATTTCTCTGTGAAAGCCATAAATTATGCTCTCACAATTCTCATTTCTTTTTTAAAATTATTTAGAAACAGTGTTGTGGTTCACATTCTCCCTCAAATTCCAGTCTTCTGTCTCTTCAAGCGCTTACTCATGTTCCTTTATTCATACATGCCTGAAATCTTTTTACTAGATCTGGGGGGCATATTTCCTTCTGCTACTAATATTTTCCTTCTTGACTTACCTGCTTATGGACAAAATCTTTGAGTTTTCTTCCTTCTTTGGTAATTTGATAATTCCTATCTTTGGTAATTTCAATCTTTGTTGTTTTTTTTTTTTTTGTTAGTTTGGTTTTTTTTTGTTGTTGTTGTTTTTTTTTTTTACTCACTTTCTAACTCCCTCTCCTCTGATGATGGTTTCCCTAAGGATTAGATCTCAAAGTGAAAACTAAAGTGATTTCTGTCATTTGGAGTTTAGGTCTCTGAAGCTCTGGAAGAGGGGAGTTAGTTAGCCAAGGGAGGTTGAACTCTACTTCAAGCCCAAACATGTGTTCTACATCTTTTTCTCTGTTCTTCTCCTCCAGAGATCTTTCAAAGCACTGAAAAATATCACAATTCTGGCTATTGAGGCCTTAGAAGATTTCTGCAATTTGGAGCTCATATCTCTATGACACTGGAAAGAGGGAGGGGAATCAGGGTGCAAGATTATATTTTGTTGCAAGGTCTAATATGCTAGTTTAGCTTTGCTTCCAGCAACATGGTGGGTAATGAGGTAAGTAATATTGAGTGACCATAAAGTAAGCATTAATTCATGAGATTTTAAAAATCTTATTTTCAGTACTTGATGCTGCAGAGTGGCCAGGGGTCCTCAAACTACGGCTGTGGGCCAGATGTGGCAGCTGAGGACGTTTATCCCACTCACAGAAGGCTATGAAGTTTCTTTATTTAAAGGCCCATAAAACAAAGGTTTTATTTTTATTATAGTCCAGCCCTCCAACAGTCTGAAGGACAGTGAACTGGCCCCCTATTTTAAAAGTTTGAGGACCCCTGCTGTAGACTATGGAGACTGTTGAAAGTGCTATAACTTTACTATAGAATTTCTGTTTTGGAGAGGTATGAGAGGTCATGAGTATCAGAGAAAAAAGCATCTAGTCCCTAGCATGTCTTCTTAATCAGTAAATAAATAAGGTCATTTAGATCCAGGCTGATTATTTTCCATAATCATGATCAAAGAACCAGCTGGGTTTTCTTTTTTGAAATCTACTTTTTTCATTCTGGGTATAGTTGAGATTGTTTACCTTTTCTATCAAACCACCACAGCTGCTGCTGATCAATCCTCTTGCTGGGAACCTGTTGCAGATAGTGCGGTCCTAATTTTCAGCTTAAGAAGAATTATATTTAATGTTATATGTGTGAATTTAATTAGACTCAGTTAATAATTAATTTTCCAGTTGGTTTCAACTTCAGAAGATATATATTCCACATTCAACTATACAGGAAAAATATAAAACCTCTCTTTGCTTGAGAAAGCCACTTGAAATCTCAGTATCTCAACTTCTTTACTTATCAAATAACAGTAAAAAAAAAAATTATGCTTCATTTATTGCACAAGGGGTTTTAGTGGATCAATTGAAATAATGGATTTAAAAGTACAAAATATAAGATATTATCATATTTCTTAAGATTGACTATTTAGACAAAGAAGTGTCCTTTCATTGCTAGGCACATGACAAGACCTCAGATATATGTTTTGTTCTTTGAACCTTCCTATCATTTAGTGAATAGTACCTGGGATATGGTGGTGCTTAATAAATGTTTTTTAAATTGAACTGAGATGTCAGAATCCGCAGAAGTGGGATAAAAATGATGCTTTCCAAAGTAACAATATTTGAAAAAAGGAGTTGAATAAGGCTAGTGACATGACAAAGTATACACTGAAAATTCAGAATACTTCTGAGCTATGTACACACAGACATACACACACAAATGCACACAAGTACACACAGAAACGCATGTATACATATGTGTATGTATATGTATGAAGATGCACATATGTATGTCTATGTATTTTTAAAATCAATGTCAAAGTATATACAGAGATATGTTTTTATGTTGAATAGAATTATGATAGAATGCAAGGAAAGGGAAGTATTGTTGGAAATAATAAGAAACTCTGGTAATCAGGGCAACAAAGAAAAATAAACTGAGCCCTGCTGTAGTGTTTTGTTCTATTTCTAGTTACAAGTTAGAAAAATTTTGGAATGATTTTTTTTTCTCATACAGGAGTTGGAAAAAAATATAAAAATTCAGAGGGAACTGGTCAAAAACACAAGGAAAAGAGGACTGGGGGAGAGGCGCACCTTGAAAATTTCAAAACAAACCATCCCAAAAGCTTTAAAACAAAATAGTTGTAATTTTATTTTCTAATTCTAAATGCTTTGAGTCTGGAAGTCCCTGAATATTACTAGAGCCACATGGAGCTTGACTGCCTCCTTCTGGGGAAAAAATGCCTGCACTTTATTCAGCACACCAGGCCCATTAAATGGAAAACCATCAGCTTGGAAATCCTCCTTAAGATGTTTGAAAGGGCTGTGACATTTCAGCATTATTTCAGGCAGTGAAAATTAATAAGCCTTTCCATGTTCAATGAGGTTTCTTATATTCTATGGGTAAATATGTGGACTTCCAGTACTTGAGCTACAACAGATCACTCGCAACCTCTAGTAAAGTACTTTATTGTTGGACCTGGGTCTATAATAGTCCAAATCACCATGGACTTTTTCAACACATTTGGGCACATTTGAAAAAGGGACACTGAAAACTTATACATGTCAAAACAAAATGGATCTTTTTTATCATTGTTCTTACTACCAATGAAATAGGTATTAAAAGAGAACTTAAGCAAAGAAATTCAGATTAAAAATATAGACAGACAGATAGATAAATATTTGTATTACACATTTTCTCAAGGAGTAGTCAAACAAAAAATCTATCTTGGACAAATTGAGGAAACTATAATAATTGCTTGAAGTTTATATATTTTACATATATTATCTCATTTTATTTTCACAATTCCTCTATGAAGTGCAAGCTATTGTTATCCATATATATGTATATAAAAGCCACAATATGCATAGATATTTGTATTTAAGATAAATTTCCATTTATATCCCCAGTTTTTATACCCTCTAAATTTTCCCCTGCATCTCTTCTCCCCTTTTCCACAAGGAAAAGAGCAGAAAGTCAGCAAAACTAATCAACATATACAAAAAAATCTCTTATCAATATATGCAATGTTCTATATCTCTGGGTCTCCACTTTGTCAAAGGGGAATAAAGAAGGGGAAAGAGACAAGGAAAAGGAGGAGATAAAGTTAGATGGTAAGGAAGAAGAGATGTCCTCTCAAGTCTCTTCCAAAAATTCTCAACAATCATTTTCAAGTCTATTCACCAAGATTTGTTAAATGTGCTTAAGTACTGAGGATCCAAAAAAAGTTCCTGGTTTCAAGGAACATGTAAATAACTATATACAAACAACATATGTACAGAATAAGTTGGGGATAGTCAACAGGGTATTCGCATTTAGAAGGATCAAGAAAGGCTTTTTGTAAAAATAGTATTTTAACTCAGACTTGAAGCAAGCCAAGAGGCAGAGATCACAAGTGAGAGAATTCCAGGAGAGAATGCCGAGTTATGATGGTAGAGAAAAAGCCTAGAAGGGGTAATGGGGAACAAGAAGTATTCCAACTTCCCTACTACTTTTGTCTAGGAATCACAGGATTTTGAGTACTTTGTAATTGCTGTTATTACATTGTTGAAGTCATTGTGTACATTGTGTTCTTGAGTCTACTTATCTCTCTTGTTTCAGTTCATGCAAGTCTTTCTCTGCTTCTCTGCATTCATCATATATGTTGTTTACCTAACTTTTAGTATATTTTAAAGGCATTCAACAGTGAACTGGGAAAACAGCAAGAGGGAGAAGTAAGTAGAAGAAAACTTCTATGTTTTACATATGTATGTTCTACATACATCTATGTATTATTAAAAGAGCCAGAAAGCCTAGAGAAGGTTGAATAGATATCCTATGGGATATTTATGGAAAGACATGGACAAGAGGCACATGAGATGTTTGGACCTGCATTGGTTGTGAGCTGTACCAGTGGTAAGAGTCCTTGAAGTAGAAGTCACAGGTCACAGGTATATTGAAGTTTAAGTTTTTAAAAAATGTTTAAAGAAAATTAGTTATTATTATTATTATTATTATTATTATTATGTTCAAGTAATAAGTCATAGTCAATCTTGATTCTTCTCTTTACTTCATTCCTTATAGCCAATCAGTTGCCAAGTGTGGTTGAATCTAACTCTACAACATTTCTTGCATTTATCCCCTTATTTTCACTTACATGATTGCCACCCTAATTTCAGCCTTCATCATATATCACTTGAGTTCAGTAGCTTCCAAAATGATTGTCCTACTGCCAGTCTCTTTCTTCTCTAATCTACCCTCCACATAGCTGCCAAAATGAAATTTCTCAGGTTTCACTATGCTACCCCTTTGCTCAAATACCTTTAATAGCTCTCTAATGCCATTAGGATTATATTCAAAGTTACAGTTCTTTACAATTTGGCTCTCACCAGCTTGGGGGGCTTATTCCATATACTTTCCTTCATACACACTACTAAACTTTACATGCCATTCCCTATCTCTGTACCTTTGAACTATTTTTCGTGCCTAGAATATTCCATCTCCTCACCTTTGCTTCTTACTGCGGAACCCTTATTTTCCTTTAAGAATCAGTTTATAATCTAACATATATAAAACTGCTTGCCATCTAGGGAAGGGGGTGGAGGGAGGGAGGGGAAAAATCGGAACAGAAACGAGTGCAAGGGATAATGTTGTAAAAAAATTACCCTGGCATGGATTCTGCAATATAAAGTAATTATTAAATAAAATTTAAAAAAAAGAAAGAAAGAAAAAGAATCAGTTTATATACCCAAAGGGCTATCAAACTGTGTATAATCTTTTTTTTTTACATTTAATAAAGTTTTATTAATTGATTTGTTACTCAAATTTTAAAAAAATCTGTGATGGAGTCTATGGAACATTAAAGAATAAATAGCAGGATAAAGAAAATAGCAGCCAATGTTTACAGAAATATTTCTATATGAGGTCTCTCAAGTGAGAAGACAACAATTTTTCCCTAAAATAATACCAATTAGAATTGTTAAAATTCATATAGACTTAAATTTAAAAAACAATCTTGTGTATAATCTTTAATCCAGCAGTGTCTCTACTGGGTCTGTATCCCAAAGAGATCGTAAAGAAGGGAAAGGGACCTATATAGATAAAAATGTTTATGCCAGTAGTATCAAGGACTGATACTGAGTGGATGCCCATCAGCTGGGAATAGCTGAATAAATTAGAGTATGTGAAGATTTTATAAGAAATAATGAGCAGGCTGATTTCAGAAAACCCTGGAAAGACTTACATGAACTGATATAAGTGAAGTGAGTAAAATCACGAGAACATTGTACACAGCAACAAGATTATGTAATGATCAACTGTGATAGACTTGGCTGTTTTCAACAATGAGGTGATTCAAGGCAATTCCAATAGACTTGTTATGGAAAGAAATATCTGCATCCAGAGAGAAAACTTTGGAGACTGAATGCGGATCAAATTATAGTATTTTCACCTTTTGTTGTCATTGTTGTTTGCTTATTTGTTTTTTTTTTTTCCTTTCTTGTGTGGTTTTCCCCTTTTGATTTGATTTTTCTTGCCCAGCATAATGAACATAGAAATGTATTTAGGAGAATTGCACATGTTTATTCTATATTGGATTGCTTGATGTCTAAGGAATGAGGGGGAGGAGGGAGAAAAATCTGAAACACAAGATTTTGCAAAGGTGAATGTAGAAAGCTACCTTTGCATGTATTTGGGGAAATAAAAAGCTATTTAAAAAATAAAAAGTGCCTTTTTGATCATCTTTTCTAAAATTGAAAGTAAATACACACACACTCTCTCTCTTTTAAAATTACCTTATTTTTAATCTTCCCTTTCCAGGATGATGTAAGTTCCTTGATGACTAACTTTTTAAATGGTTAATGGGTTTTGATGGTTGTTTTTCTTTTTATCTTTACATCTTTCGTATATTAGAGTCCCTTGCATGTGGGAGGCCTTAATGTTTTGAATTTTAATTTAAAAGCAAACTCAAGCCAAACTTATGTTCCTTAGCAAGTGACTTCAGGGAACCTTGATGGATAAATAAGAATGTTGAATAATTAGTATGTTTATAGCTTCACTCTCCATGTGTCTCTCAGAAAAAATGTCTCTGGAAACAACTCACTAAGCCCACTAATGTGATTCTTTTCCAATCAGGAGTTTTGTCTCACTCCAATATATTTTTTCAATCGTTTTTCAGTTATGTCTGACTCTTTGGATTTTTTTTTTTTGGGGGGGGAGGGTTAAAACAAAGATACTAGATAAGGCTTGCCATTTCTTTCTCTACCTCATTTTACAGATGAGGAAACTAAGGCAACCATTATTACATGACTTGCCCAGGGTCACACAGCTTGTAAATGTCCAAAACCAGATTTGAACTCAGAAAAAATGTCTCTTCTGTTCTCCAGGCCAACACTCTACCTACTACATGTACCATTTAGTTGCTATTACTTAGCAGTATTTAACATCCCCTTCTCCCTCAAGTCTTGATTAGAAACAGATTACATATGTATTTGTGTATAATAAATGGATGTGAGGTTTGGCAAGGTCTTGAAAACAATTTATTCTAAACATTTTGCTCCATTACTTCACATAAGTTATTTCACTTGTCTGGTCTTAGTATCCTCTTTTATAAGATGAAGTGATGATAGCACTGGAGATGGAAGGTCCCTTCCACCTTTAATGTATTTTTGCTTTACTCTGTTCTGTCTGTTCTGTTCTTCTCTCTACTGTTCACATTATTAATTTGTATTTATAAAAATATGTTTATTCTGTCAATATAAAGTCATTCTGGCCTCTCTAAATCATTTTAAATATCAAATTGATCAAATATGAATGAATGTGAATTTTGTGATCTATTTTAAATTTAATAGAACTTTTTGATAAATTTCCTGAATTAACTGCTCTTAATTACCTGAAAAAGATCTCCTACTATCTTCATCATATTCAAAACAGGGAGCAGTCAAAAAAGTTTATATACTGTTCAGTATTAGAGTAATATCTGTTGTTTTTCAAGAAAAGACTTTTGAAAGAGAAATTTATACTACCTGTTCTGTCCTTCCTATACATCAATGCTCTTGGCCATCTGTTAGCAATTATTTCTTTTCAATTTTAGTGATAAATTGCTCCAACCCATCAAAACTCTCAAACCCAAAATTCTCCAAAAACAACAACACACAGGTCCAGTACAATGATATTTAGCAATTTAATATTTGTTTGTTTTTTCTTCTGGGTGGGCTAATTCAAAGCTTCTTAAACTATGAGTCAATAATCTGTATGGGATCCCAAAACTGAATATGGGGGTCATGAAATATTTAGCAACAATAAAAGATGTTAAATATTCTGCCAAGATTTATTTCTTTATGTACAAATAAACAAACATGTCCATACTAATAGTATGCAAATTTGCTTGTATCTTTAATAAATAGTAAAATTATATGTATATCAAATATATTAAATGTTAAATTAAATAATGTTATTAATAAATTTTTAATGATTATCAGCAAAATTTTTATTTGTATACCTAATTTATATATCTATATATTTAGAATCATGAAAAAAATTTCTTGGTGGGAAAAAGGTTACAAGTAGAAAAAGTTTAAAGCACTCGTCTAATTGGACTACTCAGGATCAATCCAGAAACCCAAACCTTGTTTGCATATTATTTTTACAAGTGATCTTATGTGTCTGGGGCGCAGGCCAGTGGTTTTGAAGAAAAAGTGCTGCTAATAATCAGATATTTAGGTAAGAGATTTAAATTTAAGTTACAGACTCCTGATTTTCCTCTCATGAGTCTTCCTCTTGCCCACGGACCACAGAATGTGGAGGAAGCTGAGACAAACAGTGCTGTCACGATGCAAAGGCTTCCTGCCTGATTACATGCCATGTGATTCAGCCTCTCAGCTCTTTGTGTGGGCTGTGCTCAGTATGAGAAGGGAGGCAGAGAAAAGGTCCAAGTAGAAAAGGATTAGAGCAGGGGGCAAGGGAATGAAACCAAGATCCCTGACAACTCTTCACCTGTCTGGTAAATCCAGGTTTTATATAGTGTTAGGTTCAATATGTTTTAATTTGTGCAAAAATGGAGCATGTGTAGGCTCAAATATATTTCTGCTCCTATCTCTGTCTCTCACTTCTGATCCTTGTTTTTCTCCATTTCCCTTATACATACATACAATGTCAATCAATTAACTGTCATGAAGCTCTTGCTTTGGTTAAGTACTGGGGAAACAGAGAAAGGCCAAAAGAAAGTTCTTAATGGTAGTCTAATGTGAAGGACAACATATAAACAACAGAAAAAAAGATTAGATAGATGAGGAAAGGAAAAGACAGGACAGGAAAAGATGGGATAGGAGAGGAGCAAAGGAAAAATCATTAGCAGCTAGGGAGACCAAGAAAGGCTTCCTGTAATAGACGAGTTACATTTAAAAAAGAGCAGATCCTTATAAACCCAGGTTAGAGAGAACACATCTCAAATAAGGCTTGGTATTGTAGCTCTGAAGTAATTTTAAATGATTACTCTAACTAATCACTGAATTTTGGCACTTTTAAGGTAAAAATTACCCATCAAATAGCTGTTAAGGGAAGGAAATCTTTATATTTAAGATTCAGTACCAGAGCTCAAGAATAATTCTTAATGAGTATTCAAGCAGTGTTTGTTATTTATAGACTGTAGTAATATTTCATTTAAGTGTATCTTATTCATATTTCAATAGTATTTTGTAAGGTTGTTATTTTGTTATTTCAGTCATGTCTGACTCCATTTAGGCCATCTAGCTGCCCCAAGTGTTGAACAATATGACTCTATGAATACTCTTCCATAAATACTTTTCCCATAAACAAAACCAATGGGTTTAATTTCTCTGAAAATAATGTCAGACATCTTAAATTTAAAAGGGAAAGAAAGCTTTCAATAAATCATAAACTCTGTCCTTAACATTAACCCATTAGGTACAGTTGAAACCCTGAAGAATGATCTTGGATGGGGAAATCTTCTAAGCACTTAGGTCCATTGGAGTGAATGTAGACAATATCAATTGTAATTGGACTTTGGAAAATTATAATTTGAATTTTTGAGGAGTTCCCATGAAAGATTATATAAATCTCTTCTGTGTTTTCATATTTATATATAATAATCTTCCCTTTGGATATTTGTTTCCCTAACACCATGTTCAAAACCTGTATTTGAAAAGATTCTGTATAATTTTACTCATCTCTGTGTTTCATCAGAATTTCTGATGGGCCTTTTTTATTCTGTTTTCATATGTACTCACAAAAGGCTGTATTGCCTATCCAAAAAGAAATCAAATGTGAGTTTACAAATATGAATTTTAATACAATGCCATTTATGCTGGTTTATTGGTTAAAAGAGAAATACAGTAAATGAATTTACTGCCCAGTGTCATGACTAACAAGGCCTTTTTTTAATTTAGCCTTAAGGATTTCTTTTTCTTTTCATTTTTCTTTTCCCCTTTCTCTCTTCCTTCCTTCCTTCCTTCCTTCCTTCCTTCCTTCCTTCTTTCTTTCCTTCCCTCCTTCTTTCCTTTCTTTCTTTCTTTTTTTCTTTCTTTCTTTTTTTATTTTTTTCTTTTTTTCTTTTTTCTATTTTTTTAAAATGTCTGCACTGGTTGCAGTAGTTTCTGGAACAAGGACTTCTTCCAAAAAGAAAAAAATTGGATGAAATCTTAAAGCAGCTAGACCTGGTGAATCCATTGAAATTCTGACCCACTAAGTGGCAGCAATAAAAGAAAACATTATAAAGCCAGAGAAAAAGTGTCCTCAACCAGACATCAGCATATTCCAGCATACAGACATTCTATTTTAAAAGAAAGAACACAGTTCCTAGAATCAGGTCAAAGCATCACATATTTCAAAATTGGTGACAAAAAAAATTGCCCAGTACAGTAAGAATGGAAATTTCCATGCAATGGATTCTTAGTTTAGATCTGTGTAAGTCAAATAGCTAGCCCATTATCGATGGAGGGGAAGAAAAGCGTGTGAAATAATAAGAAAAAGATGATGCCAAATGAATTATCTTGATTACATGTCAGAGAGATGACATTTCACATCATCTGTCAAATTAAGTGACTGTAATTTATTCAATATGCTAACTCTAGCTGAGAGAGGAAAGAGTAAACTTCCAAATTATGTGAGATGTTAGTTTTTTGGGTTTTTTTTTTAACCTTTGGTGACATCTCTACCATTTGACCCGTAAAACAAAGATGAATAGTAAACCATAAAATAAGTACCAATATTCCATTGAAATAGTATACTGAAAGACAACTAGACTAGGAAATAGGATACCCCTCTTGAGCAACTCATTGATATCTCTGGGCCTCCATTTTCTTATCTGTAAAATGAAAAGGCAGGACTAGTGGATCTCTGTTTCCCTTTCCCTTTACCAATCTATTATGTGCTTTATGGTGGATCCAAAACTAGGGTTCCTCCCTAATTCTACTTAAAAGTACTTCTATTAGACAGTTGTTGATTAAGTAACAAAATATCACTATGTAGGGATCATCTATAGGAGAGCCGATACCTAACAGGGAAAAGTTATCATTGATTTTTCCTTTGCCATTTATCCTGCTCCACAACATAAAGAAAATTTAAAAGTTTTGTTACAAGTTGCAAAACTGAAACCATCCCCCCAACCTCATTTTGCATAATTTCCCATATGTTCCTACGCCTGTATTAGGTAATCTTTTGGTCTTGTTTTGCAGATGGAAACAGCCCAAGTAAAGCATTAAAAGTGAAAACACAGCCAAGAATTCCAGCTAAGATGGAGGTGTGAAAGGTTATAGAAGAATATGTCCAGTGGATGTCCAATGATCCATTACACTAATGATGTAAAAAAGATACTAGTCAGAATAATGATGAAGGAATACAAGGAGAAACAATAATTGGTTCTTTCATCAAGCCTAGAACTGAATAAAGGAGAAGAAAGAAAGGAAAAGAGGAAAGGAAAAAGAAGAGGGGAGAGAAGGGGAAAGGTAGGGAAGGTAAAGGGAGAAAGGAAAGAAGGGGAAAGGACAGGGGAGGGGAAGAGGAGGAAAAGGAAGAGGGGAAAGGAGAGGGAAGAGAAGGGAAGGGGAGTGAAGGGACAGAGGAGGGAAGAGGAGGAGAGGGGAGAGAAGAGAAAAAGGGAAGGGAGGGAAAAAAGAGGAAAGGGGAGGGGAGGGAAAAGAAAGGGGAGGGGAGGAGAGGGGAGAAAAGAAGGGAGGGAAATAGGAAGGAAGGGGAGGGAAGAAGAGAGGAGAGGGAAGAAGAGGGGAGGGGAGAGGAGAGGAGGGGAACATAATTAATTATAATTTATTTTCTCTCCCACACACCCCTCACCAATTTTTAAAAAAAGGGAAAAGGAAAAAAAATTCCTCCTATCAAATATACATAGTCAAGCAAAACAAATTCCCTCATTTATTATATGCAAAAAACTCCTCTTATTCTGCATTCTAAATTCATCATCTCTGTCAGAAGGTGGATAGCATGTTTCATCATCACTCTTCTAGAATTCTGAATAGTCATTTTATTGCCTTTCCTCTTTAATCATTTCCAATTTCTTCTATATATTATTTTTATACTTATTTATTTAGTTCTTGTCTCCCCAACTAGAATGTAAATTCCTTGATAATAAGAACTGTCTTTTGCCTCTTCTTATATTCCTTGTTCTTATAAAGACCTCATTTCTCAAATATACACTATTATACTGCGTCAAATTTATTTTTTTAAAAAGAGCCATTCCACATTTAACAAATGGTCAAAGGATATAAACAGAAAATTTTCAGGGGGAAAAAAAGCTATTTATGGACATATGAAAAATGCTCTGAATCACTATTGATTAGAGAAAGGCAAATTAAAACAACCCTGAAGTACTACTTCAGAAATCACAAATCAGAAATGACAAATGGTAGAAAGAATAAGGTAAAATAGATATATTAACTGTTGGGAAAGTAACAAACTGGTCCAACCATTCTGGTGAATAATTTAGAATTATGCCAAAAGGACTATAAAACTGTTGTATACCCTTTAATCTAGCAATACTATTTCTAAGTTTGTACCCCAAAGAGATCAAAGGAAAAGGAAAAGGACCTATATGTACAAAAATAATTATAGCATTTCTTTTTGTGGCAATAAGGAAAATTGAAGGGGATGCTCATCATTTGGGAAATGGCTGACAAAAGTGTAGCATATGATTATGATGGAGTAAAAGTAAAACAAAATAAGAAATGACAAGAGGGATAGTTTTAGGAAAAAAATGTGTCAAGACCTATATAAACTGATAAAAAGTAAAGATAGAAGAATTAGGAGATCATTGTTCATGGTAATAACTGTGTTGTGATGATGATCAACTTTGAAAGACTTTACTAGTCTAATCAATACAATGATCCAAGACAATTCCACAGGATTCACGATGAAAATATACTATCCACTATAATCAGGATCACAAAAGTAGTAGCAGCAGCTACTATAAAAAAGAGAATATCTTGAATGATATATTCCAAAAAACAAAAGATTAAAGATTAAATCCAAGAATAACTTCCTTGTAATATTCAGTATAATCTATGGGGGCTAGGAGAGAAAAGGCTGTTTAGTAGAATAGAGGATTTTTGAGTATCTCTTGTAAAAATAAATTGAGTAGGAACTTCAATTTTCAAACACAAAAAAAAAACACTGAAAATGTAAATACATTTGACCAACTAAACGGGTTTAAACAATGTTGAAGTATGTATATTCTAACAGAAGAAATCTCAGTGTCTTCAAGGATAGCAAAAAAAAAAAAAAAAGCATTAAATAAAAAGAATTGAGAAACTAGATGTTGTGTTGTTTCAAAGTTGTTAAGAGAGTGAACAAAAGGACAGGAAAAATATTGTATCAAGGAAGAGATAAGAAAGAAAAGAATTGAACTTTCTCCATCCCACAAATTGTCTGAATAAAAGAATCTACAAACATGGAGTAATGGTAACTGTGGGCATCACATGAATCTGAATCTTATCTGAGAAACAAAGGAGGGTTGAATATTCATTCACAAATACACATTTATAATTGTAATCATAGATTAAATTCAACAAGGAAACTGAAAAGCATAGAGAAAGAGAAGAGAGAGATTTTAGAAGGAAGATAGAGTTAGAAAGGGAAGAATCACAAACAAAATAAAGATGGCAAAGAGTGGGAAAAGTACAAGGATACAATGGAAAAAAAAATACATAATTAACAACTGTAACAAAAAAAGAATGAGATGAACTCACCCATAATAGGGAATATAATACAGAATATCTTAGAAAGCAGAATGCAACAATATTGTTAACAAGAAACAATTAAACTCCTAGAATTAAAAAATGAGGACCTGGATAATTAACTCAAGTTATATGAGTACAGATATGGGATATTCTATTGACATTTCATTATTATTTTATCAATACCTCCATTGTGAATTATCCTTTGATTGACTAGTAAAAGGGGAGTATTCTCATCCACAAAGGAGATAGCTCATGAATGAGGTTGGAAAAGTAGAGTCTCCCAAAATCATCTCTTCATTACATATGTGAAGCTAGTGGCACAGTGGATAAGAGCACTAGACCTGGAGTGAGGAAGACCTAAATTTAAAACTGGAATCAGACACTTAATAGCTCTGTGACATTAGGTGAATATCTTAATCTCTTGCTTACCTCAGTTTTCTCATCTGGAAAATGAGGATAATAATAACACATATTTTCTAGGTTTGTTCTGAGATCAAATGAGATAATCATTGTAAAGCACTTAACACAATACTTGGCACATACTAGATGCTACATAAATGCTAAATATTTCTTATTATCATTTACAATCTGTATGAGTTTGTTTTCTAGACATGGATTACTTTTTTTTTCCTCATAGAAGAAAAAAAAACCATTCTGAGAGTGCTTAATGATGCCTAGGTTTTAAAATAGGAAGTGGTCTGGAGATATCCTTAGGGCTTAATAAAGTGGGAATTATTAACTTAAGAGGAAATATAAAAACAAATCCAAGATGATCTTACACTATAAATGTTTTCACTCTGGATATCAGAGTTTCACTCTAGAAAACAGCTTTAGATTTTTCAGAGTCGGGCAGAAAACTGAGTAAATAAGCATACAGATTCAGAAGGAATAGAAATTCCTCTGTGATAAAAGAGGGTAGTCATCTAATAGCACTGCCAAATTGCTGAAATGTTATATGGAAATGGAGCATTGTTTTTCCTCCTGCAACAACTAACTATAATAATTCCCCTCCTGGACTAAAAAAAAAAATTGCAACCTCATTTTTAAACTGAAAGGCACATTTGTCTAAATATGTTGCTTCCTGTATCATTGTTCTGTGCATTTAAAAAAAAATGTATATTATGGGAGGCAGATCCAAGATGGCAGTAACTCAACTGACCTCTCCCAGTATTCCCTTCCAAACAATTTTAAAATAACTCTTTCAATTAAATTATAGCACAGTGGAGTCAACAAAAGGTCAGAGTAAGACATTTTTCTAGCCTAAGAAACTTAGGAGATTTACAGGAGAAGTCTGTGGCACTGGGATGGGAGCTGGTCTGGAGTACATCAAGAGTACCAATGGTGAGCCTTGAAGGTGGTCAGATAGCAGCAGCAGCAGGTTCAGGAGATCTTGCCAAGAGATAGTAAGAGGGTCAGACAAATGGTCAAAGAGATATTACAGGGGCCCTTTTGCTGGCACTGTGTGCAGTTAATGCTGATTGGCAACTTTATTTCTCATAAACAGCTCTGGATAATAGTTCCAGGGTAGAAAGAAGTGATATATCAGAAGGAAATAGAGGCCCTGGTCCTAGATCCAAAGCAGAAAAAAGACTAGTACTTGGAGCCGCAGGACAGGGGAGACTTGATCACAGTCCAAGGCCAAGAAGGGGGCTGATGTTTGTGGATTCAGGAGAATAGGATCCAAAATCCTTTACTTTAAGATCAGAGTACAGACCAGAAAATACATTATATCTCTCCCCATGTGACTACACAACCTTGGAAAACACCAAAATCGTGTAGACCCCTAGAGTTCTGAAAATAGCAGTATAAAAAAGCTGAAAACTTAGGACAAAAGCTAGCCACCCAAGATGAGCAGAGTACAACTTCAATAAAAAGCTCAGAGTCAAGAAATAAGTTGGAAAATTGAGTAAACATCAAAAAAAAAAAATCCACTGGACCATAAAAACCTGCTGCAGTAACAGGGAAGACCAAGACATAAACTCAGAAAAAGAAAATAATATTAAAGTAGCTACAAACAATGCCTCAAAACAAAATGCCAATTGGATTCAAACCTAACAAGAGTTCCTGGAAGAATTTTAAAAAGTGATAAGAATAATAGAGAGAAAAAATAAGGAAAGAGAAATGGAAATGATGCAAGAAAATTATGAAAAACAAATAATTGGAAAAGAAGCACAAAAAAGCTAAAAAAGAAGAAGAAAAGAAGAAGAAAAAGAACAAGAACAAGAAGAACAAGAAGAAGAAGAAGAAGAAGAAGAAGAAGAAGAAGAAGAAGAAGAAGAAGAAGAAGAAGAAGAAGAAGAAGAAGAAAGAAAGAAAGAAAGAAAGAAAGAAAGAAAGAACAAGAACAAGAAGAACAAGAAGAAGAAGTTTTGAGAAAGCAAAATTGCCCAAATTTGGGGGGGGTGGGGGGAGTACAAAAACTCACTGAAGAAAATAATTCCTTAAAAATTAGAATTGGGCAAGTGGAAGCTAATGACTCCATGAAACATCAAGGAACAATAAAATAAAGTCAGAAGAAAAATAGAAGAAAATATGAAATATCTTATCAGAAAAACAACTGACCTGGAAAACAGCTCACAAAAGAAATAGTTTAAAATTAATGGACTTCTTGAAAGCCATGAAATAAAAAAGAGCCTAGAAATCATATTTCAAGAAATTATAAAGGAAAACTGCCACAAAAATCTTAAATATAGAAATTGAAAAAGATCACCAATTGTCATCTTAAAGAGATCTCAAAATAAAAACTCCCAGGAATACTATGGCCACATTTTGGAATTTTCAGGTCAAGAAGAAAATATTTCAAATAGCCAGAAAGAAATAATTCAAATATCATGAAAGTCAGAATTTAGTAGCTTTCATGTTAAAGACATGGGAAGCTTAGGATATGATATTCTAAATGGCAAAGAAGCTAGAATCATAACAAAGAATAACCTAACCAGCAAAATTGAGTGTAATCATTCAGGAGAAATATAAATATTTAATAAAATAGAGGACTTTAAAGCATTCTTGATTGGGAAAAGAAACAGTTGAATAGAAAATTTGACATTCAAACATAAGACTCAAGAAAAGTATAAAAAGGTAATTTTGAATAATAATTATAAGAGCCTCAATAAAGTTAAACTATTTAAATTCCTATATAAGCAGATGAAAACAGTAATACCCAAGAATTTTTTCTTTATTAGGACACTTAAAATTAGTCTACATAGACACAGAAGACATGACTATTTTTTAGAGAGGCAACATAAAAGAATACATTGAAAGAAGGGAAAAGGTAGATGTAGAATGGGAGAAATCTCACATCAAAAAAAAAAGAGGAAAATGAGGAGGTAATGGGCAATACTTGAACCAAGGTTGAAATATGTGTGCATACCCACATATACACATGCATATATGTATATATAAATACATATACACACACATCTATTTATATGTGTGTCTATAGACAGAGACACATTTACACATATACACATATAGACACACTCAAAAATCTGTCTTACCCAAGAGAAAAATAATAGGAGAAGAGAATAAAAGAAAGGGAAAGTATGGGGATGGTAAAAGAGAGACAGTAGTCAAAAGCAAAATAAACTTTTTAGGAGGGCTAGAATATAGACAAAAAGAGAAACAGAAGAAAACAGAATGGAGGAAAATACACAGTTAGTAATCATAATTATGAATGTCAATAGGATGAGCTCACCCATAAAATGGAAGCAGATAGCAGAATGATAAGAAACCAGAATCCAACAATATAGTGTTTATATGAGACACATTTGAAATAGAAAGACACAGCTGGTGTTAAAATAAAGGGCTGAAGCAGAATTTCTTATGCTTTAATTAAAATTAAAAAGGCAAAGACAATAATCTCTAACAAAACAACAGTAAAAACAGACCTAATTAAAAGAGATAATCATTTTTTTGTGCAACATGAGAAGTGTGAAAATATTTCTAGAAGAACTGCACATATTTAACATATATTGTATTACTTGCTGTCTAGGAGAGGGGTGGGGAAAGGAGTGAGAAAAATTGGGAACACAAGGTTTTGCAAGAGTGAATGTTGAAAACTATCTTTGCATGTATTTTGAAAATAAAAAACTATTGTTGAAAATAAATAAATATTTTTTTTAAAAAGAGAGATAATCAGGGAAACCATATTTTGCCAAAAAAAAAAAAAGCATCATAGATAATGATATAACATTTTTGCAGCAAGTTTCCCCGATAAAGACCTCATTTATCAAATTTATAGGGAACTGAGTCAAATTTATAAAAAATAAGAGCCATTCCCCAATTGATAAATGGTCAAAAATATGAATAGAAAGTTTTCAGAAGAAATAAAAGCCACCTTCAGTCAAATGAAATAATTATCTAAATCATCATTAAATAAAAAATGCAAATTTAAACAATTTGAGGTACCACTTCACACCTAGCAAAAATAACAAATACTCAAGGAAATAAAAGAAACTTATACTAATACACTAATAAATTGTTGGTTGGGTGGTGAACTTATCCAGCTATTCTAGAGAATAATTTGAAACTATGACTAATGGACCATTGACCCAACAACACCACTTCTAGGTCTGTAGCCCAAAGAAATCAAAGACAAAGGAAAAGGCCTATATAGAAAGAAAACTATTGATAAAAGCCCTTTTGTAGTGGGAAAGAACTGGAAATCAAGGGGATGATCATCAATTAGAAAACAACTGAACCAGGTGTAGCATTTGACTGTGATAAAATGCTTTTGTGCTATAAAAAATGAGAAGGTGATTTCAGAAGACAAAAATAAATATGCAAGACCTAAATGAAGTGATGTAAATTAAAATAAGAAGAACTAGGAGTATATTGTATACAGCAATAGAAATATTATAATGATCAACTTTAAAAGACTTGATTATTCTATGATCAATATAATAATCTGAGATAAATCCAAATGATGCATGATGAAAAACTGTTATCCACTTTCAGAGGTGTACTCTGGACACCAATGTACTCAGAGTGGAAAATGAAGTATAATTTTCTTATTTTCTTTATTTTGAGGGATATGACTAATATGGTAATTCGTTTTGCATGATTCCACATATACAATTAATTGATATTATTTTGCTTACCATCTTTGTAGGTGAGAGAGAATTTGAGTCCAGGGAGAGAATATGGAACTCAAAATTTAAAAGGAAAAGAATGGTTAAAAATAATTTTAAAAGAAAGAATATTAGCTATATAGTCTTTCTCATAAAGCTAGATCATTTGCTACAATCATCTTATTTCATGTGTTATTCTGTCCTACCAACTCTAGTAAAATCATCTCTTGAATTTGGCAGCAATTATAATGATACAAAATATAGTTTTAATGTAATGAATGTGTCATGTCTACTTCAATCAAAAATGACTTTCCTCTGATTTATTGGTTTGTAAATAGGTCTTATCCAGAAGGTAAAACTGTCTGTTTAATTAATTCAGCTGAATCGTTGCAGAAAAATGTTCTCAAAGTTTTTCCATACTTTCTCTTTTTTTCCCCTCTAAGAAGCAATCCAAATCCCCCAAATCTTTGAACTATTTTCTGGCATTTTTCTTCCTTCAGTTTACATATAAATAAAGAAGGGATCAATGAATTAAGGAGCAAAACTTTGAACTAATTTTTCATGGCAAGAATGCACTCAGCCCTTGCTAGATACTGGTGTAATTTCATATGTAAGTTGTTCCCAAAACATTTACTCTGAAATGGGATTTGGAGAATGTAGTAGGATCCAGTTGACCTGATAAAATGTATAAGCAAGGACTGTTTTATTTTTGTCTTTATATTTCTATCCCCAAGCACACAACAGGCACTTGATAAATGCTTGGTAGGTTGATTAATTGTAAAGAACTACACTAGTGCATAATGATTTTACCATGAGGTCAAAGATTTCTCTCTAGATGGAGAAGCTAAATATTTCCTTCATATTTTGGTTCTATGTAAGCCATGAAATTTATAGTCAAGTCAGTCCTATTTCAGAAAAGAATTGTGAAACTAGAGGTATGGATTCTGCTAGGAAATTAGAAAATATTTGAGTTCCACAATCTAACTCTATATCCTTCTGTCATATTACTTTCATACAAATCCCTTTTTTTCTTTACCTAGACTGGGCAACCAGTCATTAACTGAATATGCAATATGTATTCCTGACTCTGGTTCTTTTGATCCTTTCTTTACTCTTCTAAAAAAAAAAAAATTAAGGAGCAGCTAGGTGGCACAGTGGATAAGAGCACCAGCTCTGAAGTTAAGAGGCGCTGAGTTCAAATCTGGCTTCAGATACTTAACACTTCCTAGTTGTATGACTCTGGGCAAGTCATTTAATCCCAATTGCCTCAGGAAAAAAAAAATTTAAGAAGAAAAAATGCAAGGAATAGACCAAAAATTGAAAGTAAAAAAGTTAAAAAAAAAAGAGAGAAAGTATGTCCCCTACATATATACATACACATATGTTCCTTGAATGTCCTTTTTCTTACCAACTTAACTTACAAAACTATTGAATTTCAGATTTGAAAGGGATAGTTGCTGGGCTCAATTCATGCCTTAAAAAAGTCTTCACTCCAATACACCCAAGAAATAGACCATCTTTCAAGCTTTGGTAAGAAAATTCTACTATCAAAGCAATTGATTATACTTATAGATAGCTGAACACAGTGCCTGACACATAGGTGCTTATTTCCTTCCTCCATTAAATTTCATATTGGTAGATTTGGTGTAATTTACTATATCAACCACAGATTTAATAAGAAAACCATCATTTTTATATCAAATAGCACAAATCCCTGTGCCACTGTATAACTCTTCTTTTTTTTTTACTTACATAAATGATTTTATTATTTTTATTAGTTGCAGTAGTAGTAATAATAATGATAGAAACAGAATAAAACAGCAGTAGCAATAGCAATATATTTCTATCAAAGCTGTCATTGTCACTCTACTCACTCAGGTTTGCAACTCTGGACTTTTACTATTTTCTTTACTCAAATTATTACAACCAAAAAACAAAACAAAACAAGAACATAAACAAAAAAGACTGTCAAATCTTGTTGATATTACCTTGACAATACTTTTTGTTTGTTCGCTTCACTCACACTTTCATTTAAGTCTTTTTTTTTTTAACTTTTTATTGACAGAGCCCATGCCAGGGTATGTATAACTCTTCTAAAATTCACATTAAATGATTAATGAGTCCATTTTAGATATGGTCATTAATTACTCCCAAATCTACCAAATTAAGCCATTATCTAGCTGATAGCTCTCCATTTTGTTTCTAAGCAAAAATAACAGGAAAAATTCTATCAAATGTTTTACAAAAATCTAGATAAACTATATTTATAAAATTCTTTGCATTTATGAACTTAGTAACCTTGTCAAAAAAAAAGGAAATAAGATTAGACTGGAATAATTCAGTACCTTTTTGTGACACTTTTTCCTTTTCTTTCTGTTCATTATTCATTTATGTAATATGTTCTAGAATGTTGCCTAAAACTTGAGTCATGCTAATTGGCCATAGACTATAGACTCTTCCCTTAAAAAAAAACAAAAACAATTAGGACATAACTGGTCCTTTTCCATCCATCTTGAATCTCTTCCATTCTCCATGATCTTTCAAAGATCAGTGATAGGTATTTAGTAACCTTACTCACTAGTCCTTTCAGCATCAGGAACTGAATTTCAAATGCACATGACTTAAACTCATCAAATCCAGTTAGATATTATCTTACTTTCTCTGATAGCAGCTATCTTTGCTTTCAACTTCTGTTAGTCATATTTGTTTTATTTCTTCCAATTTAAAAATTATTCTTTTTAAAGTTATTTTCAATTCCAATTTTTCTTCCTCCATCTACTCTCTCCCACATCCATTGAGAAGGCAAGAAATATGATGCCCACTAAGATTATTCTTCTTGGTAAAGAAAAACAAAGCAAAATAAAGATTGAGCAGCATTACTTTAATCTGTCATCAATAATTATGTTCCCTTTAGCCCCACACAGCAATAAGATCACTCCTTTAATCTTCCTCATGTATTGGTCGGATATATTCCAGTTTTACCCTTAACTTAGAGCAATTAATATAGATATTCTGGCAAATACAATTTTCAATGTATTTTTGAGTTTTTCTGGAAGAATAATAATATAAAAAGCTATAGTATGTTTTGCACAATTCTGATTTTTAAGAAAAAAAAAATCATGATCCAAATCTTGACTTTGGGGGTATTTTTTTCAGAGTAATAAAAATGTAATTTTGGTTTTCGAACCTTATACTTTTATAAATATTTTACTGAACTGAAATTTTCCCTTTAACCATTTTTCCCAGAGTAACAAATCAACTTTCTTGCCTATGACAACTAATCATCATATCAGACTGTTCCTTAAGCTAATTTTAACACATGCTTTGTGTCCTTCCAACTAAATTCTTTCTGAAACCATAGATGAGGTTAAATTTAGAATGATGTAGATTTAATAAAAACAAACTCCCTAAAGATAGTATTAGAAATTCATATGTCCAATAAATATGGAAATTTGTTTTTCTTGACTATGTACATTTGTTATGGTTTGGGACTTGTTTTTACAATAGAAGGAAAAGGAAAGAGTAGGGGTTAAGCATAGGATTTCCTTCCCTCCCATTAAATAAAAAGAAAACAGAAAAAAGGCTAGAAGGAATCACAAATAGGGCAATTTTGAAAGTTACATGTTGAATTTACTGTATGCTTAGAAAAAGAAAAGCGAACTCCACACCCTACTCCTAATTTACAATGTTACCTACAATCCTCTCCTTCTATTTGTATTTGTGGAAGTGATCATTTTGTAATATCTATATCTATAATATATATCTATCATATCAAATTATAACATACCCACATATTATAATGTATAACAAGTATATCACAATATATCACATAATATGTAAATATTATCTGTTTACCTATTGTTTAAGTTCAAAAATTTTTGTTTTGTTTTATTTCCAAAGAAATTTATGTACTAAGTTACTTTCTTTGACAAACACATCATTAAAGACCACAAAAAGTTGATTTCTTTTCTGTGAGCTTTCCTACAAGGAAGTGCTGAAGTTTCTTAACCTTGTTGGAAACTTTTACCCCAGTTGGCAAGATATATAAAAGAAGGATTGAATGAGAATAATGAAATATCCATTTGCTCTGATGTGTCATAAAAGTAAAGTATATTGTAATATGTTTCCAACTAAATCCCTCTGAATATACATTATTTACATCAAAGTTCCTGGAATTTTTTTTAGCAGTTACTGGTTACATTTTGTTTTTCTCTTTTGTTTCTTTAAGTATGCTAAAAATCAGAATCTATTTTTTTATTTTACATAAAAGTTTTTTTTCTTTCTCTAGCCTAAAAGGAAAGAATTTCAGGAAGACATTTTAAAATGTATCGGTTAAGTCAGTTTAGGTATGACCTAAATAATTTGGCTTCCTTGAAGGAAGGTTGAGCTATGCTCTCAGAACAGAATGTTTGTTCTGATTCTGTTCCCAGTAGATGGTGAATTCACTTCAGGACCCTTGGCCTTCTAAATCTTACTTCTCTATTTATATAACTAGCAAGTTCTTCATTAATATCAACAAGGAAGGTTAAGCCAATGTGTGTCACTTCTAGAAGCAGAAGGAGAAGGATTCTTTCTAACTGGATGAACAAATTCCTCTCTTATTAACCCAGTGTAACCCTCTCTCATTGTGACCTGACTGATTCTCATTAGTTTAGTCTACTTGCAAAGCAGGGGGAAGTAGTGCCATCAGGGTCAGAAATAGTTTTGTTGCACATTTTAGACAAGGACAGAATTTAACCCACATGTCCAGAGAAAAGGGGGAATGATTTGAGCCTAATGCTCCTCCTGCTGGCTGAATTCCCATTCAAGTCCATGGGAGTTTGATCCACAGATGGAGTATTGGATGGAGCCCCAGGCAGGAGATTACTGTTGTGCCTATTGAAACTAAAATGAAAGGAGTCACAGTCTGTGATCTTAGTGTTTCATCTGTTCATATTTCTAAGTTCGCTGAGGGGATTCTGAGTCTATAAATTGGGACTGGGCTCTGATTCTAGGTTCCTATGACTCTAACTAAGCCAGCCAAGGAACAATTGTTTTGGAGGATTGGCCCATGTGTTAATATCTGTCATTCTGTTTTCCTAACATATTATTCTCCTGAGGGGGATCTTCTAGGATAATGCCCTCTAACAGAGGCGAAGACCTCAGAACACTGCTACTGGGGATATTCTGGGAGCAGAGTAGAACATGATCAGAAAAGACCTTTCCTGGGATAGGGGATCTCTTGGGATAGAAGTATATCATATACATTGTAGCTTCCTATTTTGACTATTCTTTCTAAATAGTCACTATGTTCAATTATGTTTAAGTTGCTGAAAGAATCAGTGTTTTCATCACCTTCTTAGACTCAATGATGAGACAAAGTTGCATTCATTTTATTCTAATTATAACTCTGTCCTTAGATCCCAGATAGAAAAAAAATGGAAACATGAGGTTGTTATTCCCTAGATTCCCAACATAAGAGAAAAAGGGGGAGATTAGAAATCTTTTTAAGTCCCCTGTCTATACATTCTCTCTCTCTTTTTCCAAAACCACATGTGTAATCAAAAGAATGGAGGCTTCAAAAGCTCATTAGTATGTCAGGTATTTGAAAAAGGTAGCCAGAGAAACTAGGCATTGACCCACACTTAACACCGTACACCAAGATAAGGTCAAAATGGGTTCATGACCTAGGCATAAAGAATGAGATTATAAGTAAATTGGAAGAGCATAGGATAGTTTACCTCTCAGACCTGTGGAAGAGGAAGGAATTTATGACTAAAGAAGAACTAGAAATCACTATTGACCACAAAATAGAAAATTTTGATTATATCAAATTGAAAAGTTTTTGTACAAACAAAACAAATGCAGACAAGATTAGAAAGGAAACAATAAACTAGGAAAACATTTTTATAGTCAAAGGTTCTGATAAAGGCCTCATTTCTAAAATATATAGAGAATTGACTCTAATTTATAAGAAATCAAGCCATTCTCCAATTGATAAATGGTCAAAGGATATGAACAGACAATTCTCAGACGAAGAAATTAAAACTATTTATAGACATATGAAAATATGCTCCAAATCATTATTAATCAGAGAAATGCAAATTAAGACAATTCTGAGATACCACTACACACCTGTCAGATTGGCTAGAATGACAGGGAAAGATAATGCGGAATGTTGGGGGTGGGGTGGGAAAACAGGGACACTGATACATTGTTGGTGGAATTGTGAATACATCCAGCCATTCTGGAGAACAATTTGGAACTATGCTCAAAAAATTATCAAACTGTGCATACTCTTTGATCCAGCAGTGTTTCTACTGGGCTTATACCCCAAAGAGATACTAAAGAAGGGAAAGGGACCTGTATGTGCCAAAATGTTTGTGGCAGTCCTGTTTGTAGTGGCTAGAAACTGGAAAATGAATGGATGCCCATCAATTGGAGAATGGTGGTATATGAACTTTATGGAATATTATCGTTCTGTAAGAAATGACCAGCAGGATGAATACAGAGAGGATTGGCTAGACTTACATGAACTGATGATGGTTCCTGAGCAGAACCAGGAGATCATTATATACCTCAACAACGATACTGTTTGAGGATTTATTATGATGGAAGTGGATCTCTTCAATAAAGAGAGCTAATTCAGTTTCAATTGATCAAGGATGGACAGAATCAGCTACACCCAAAGAAAGAACACTGGGAAATGAATATAAACTGCTTGCATGTTTGTTTTTCTTCCCGGGTTATTTATACCTTCTGAATTCAATTCTCCCTGTGCAACAAGAAAACTGTTCGGTTTTGCACACATATATTGTATCTAGGATATACTGTAACCTATTTAACATGTAAAGGACTGCTTGTCATCTTGGGGAGGGGGTGGAGGGAGGGAGGGGAAAAATCGGAACAGAAGTGAGTGCAAGGGATAATGCTGTAAAAAATTACCCTGGCATGGGTTCTGTCAATAAAAAGTTATTTTAAAAAAGAAAAGAAAAAGGTAGCCAGGTAAAAGAAGATATTCAAATTATGAATAAATACATGAGAATACACTCCTAATCACTAATAGAGAAATGCACGTTAAGACAACATTTCACCTCATTCCATGAAAACTAATGGAAATGAAAAATAAATAGTTAGTGTCGGAGAATCTTTGGGGAAATGGGCATATTGATGACTGTTCTTAAAGTTGCAAAATGGTCCAACCCAATTATTTCGGTTTGAAATTAAGTAAGAAAAGTGACTGCAGCAAGGTATATTTGTAGTTGCATTCTTTGTGAGAATAAAATGAAGAAACAGAGTAGATCCCCATTGAGTGAAAAATGACTGAAAAATATTGTAGAACCAAAAAACAACATATATAGTGACCAAAACAATGTAAATGGAAAGAATATTAAAACAAAACTGAATGTTATATAATTATAATGAATAAAAGTGGACCCAAAGAAGAGCTGAGAAAATATATTTCCCTCCATTCATTGTAAAGTTGGGAACCAGAGGTACAAACTATTGTATATACTGTCAGACCTAGTCAATGTGTTGAATGACTTTGCTGGACTACCTTTTTTCCCTTTTCTTTTTAATCTATAATGAAAGAAAAGGCACATCCAACGATCTTAACACCTTAACAACATGAATAAAAAGATTAGTTATATGAAACTGAATTCTGAGCAATAGGAAAACTACTAAAAGTCCCTATGAAATGAAATTAAATCTACCTCCTCTCTCATAGAAGAGTAGTAGTATTGTCTCAATTTCTTTTTCTTTTCTTATTCCTATAATTAGAATTTCTATCATAATATTAAACAATAACAATAACAAAGGACATCCTTAAAAGTATTTTATTCCATAAAATAAAAATAAAATTAAAAAAAGAAAGATTTTAAAAAGAAAGTTACTTTAAAATTAATGTTAAAATTGCTTTACACATAATTGGAAAAAATAAAATATTATTAAAATAAAATTTAAAATTCTAGGATAGAATATTGCTTATATTTCCAGATAAGGTTTCTGTAAATTATGTTGTTGATTGTTTTTCTTTGCCATAAAAGGAGGTTCAGTCTAGAAGGATGGGTTTGGAAATGATTGTCTTAAGACAGAAGGTATCAATAAAATACATTTTTAAGAAGAAAGAAAAATATAGACAATAGCTAAGTTAATGTCTGCACACATGAATATTTTTATCCTATATATAAGGAATTGAAGAAAAAGTGGCTGGACTCCATAATACTAATCAACAGCTGATAGAAGTACCTGTTCTTTCCCATTCACCCACTCCACTTCTGAAATTCCAGATATCATCTTCTTGGATTTTTTTTTCAATCATTTAATAAAAGTTTTGGAAATTAACAAAATACTCACCTTCCTCCTTTTTACTATTGTTCAGCTTTGGGGACATATTTCAGTTCACTTTTTACATTCTGGATCTCTGATAGGTTAACTGCAGGTCCGGCAGTTTCTTTGCTCCTGGAGGTACCTTCTTCTCTTCTGTGGTAGGAGGAAGGCTCTGAACAAAAAGGGAGGAAAAAATCATTAGAGTTAAGAGAGAGTCGAGATTCTTCCTCCAGTCACCACCACACTACTCAGAAGGATCACAGACTAGTATATATCTTCTGAAAAACTCTCTCACTTTGCAGATGTGGAAACAATCTCCAGAGGTGAAGGGACAGATAGCCAAAGTAATTGTCAGAACCTGGACTCCATCCCATGTCTTGAGACTCCAAACTTGTTTCTTTTTTTTTTTTAATTTTCCAATGTAAACAGAAAAAAAAAAAAAGTTCATCTCTATTTACACAGAATAATATAAAAAGAGGATTGTATTGAAAATTATGAATCTCCATTTTGTCAAATTTTAAATATCTAAAATCCACAATTACTTTGAAAACTGCCTTGCTTATATATATTTTGTTTAGAACTTCCTTTTGTTCCCCTTTAAAGAAAAACTTCAATCTCCACCCCCCTCTCTTTCTCTCTCTCTCTGTTTCTGTCCATCCATCTGTCTGTCTGTCTCCCTCTTTCTCCCTCCTTCTCTCTCTCTCTCTCTCTCTCTCTCTCTCTCTCTCTCTCTCTCTCTCTCTCTCTCCAAATACTAGCCTCAGACACTTCCTAACTATGTGACCCTGGCAAGTCACTTAACCCTATTTGCCTCCATTTCCTTATATGTAAAATAACCTGGAGAAGGAAATGGCAACCCATTCCTGTATCTTGTCCAATAAAATTTCAAATGGAGTCACAAAGAGTCAGAACATGGTTGAAATGACTCAACAACATGAAGTATCTCATGTAGGTAATTGAAATTAACTTCATAATGTGATTTGATCTCTCTTTATGGATTAGCTACCTTTCTGAAGAATAGGAAAGTACTCTTGAGCAGGATGAGACAGCAGAAAGTAATCAGGAAATCTAGCTTAGAATTCCAGCTCTGTCACTTATTAAACTGTGTGATCCAGAGTAAGTCATTTTACCACCAAGCTCATCTTCAATAAAATGTTTCATCTTCAATAAAATGATAGAGTTGAAATAGACAACCTTAGAAGATCCCTTTTATCTCTGGCACTCCATGACTTTAAATTCTACCTTTCTATGAATCCATCCCAAACAATTCTAGGCTGCATTGACCTTATAGCCTTCTGAATTCAGAAAATTAATTTTCTATGGTCCTCATATTATATCTTTTGAGTACTTTTTTTTTTGTTAAGTTGCTATTTCATTCTTTTCTTTTCTTTTCTTTTTAGTTTTTCATGTCTTGGCTTTTTTATGTCTTTTTTTGCCTATCTAAGCTCCTTGAAAACAGAGACTATGTCATACTCTTCTAAGCATCACTCTCTACTGCCTTGCTTACAATTGTTGTTCAAAACGTGTCTGTTAATATTGAAACACAGAATCCATAAAATGCTGTAGATTCAAAAAAAAGTCATGAAAGTACGAAGTTGGCCAAATTTTGTCTTCAAGGAATCTGAACTAAAATAAAGATTATTAATAAAACAGAGAATTAACAGTGATAATCTATATAATAAATATCAAATATGTATCCATGCAATGTTACATATGTATGTTGTTTAACAATGTAATTAGTTTCTGTAAATGGCTTTAAAAATGAACGTTTAGTCATAATTTGAAGTTGTGCTTAGGAAGTGCTTTTAAATCAGTCACTTAATCAACTACCATTTATTAAATACCTACCATGTCTTAGGCATTGTGTTAAGTTCTGGGACTACCAAAAGAAAAAGGCAAAAAATAAATAAATTCCTTCTCTCAAAGTGTTCACAGTCTAATGAACTAGACTGGCTTGAGGGCCCATTAAAGCTCTAAGCAGCTATCCTAGCCTATCTCATAGATGCAAAGCACTCCAGTATATGTTGAATAAACAATATTCCCACCTTTGCATGATACTGTTCAGATGCCTAAATTTTAAAATACAATTATTTTCTACCACATACAACTTTATCAATTGAAATAGAAATCAATTGAAATCTTGCCAACTAAGAACATTTTAAAAGTTTCTTGAGGGGAAATTCCCATTGAAATATTAGCTATCGTTCATATAACAGATCTCTGTACACATAAACAAAAATTCCACAAGAGAAATGTTAACCTGTTATAGGTTTTAAAGTTTCTTAAAATCCTTTAAAAAGCATAGGTGCTTAATGCTTTTTTATGTCATGGACACCTTTGGTAATCTGGTGAAGCTTATGATCCCCTTCTTTATGGTTACAAAGAAAAAAAATTATGTTGAAACAGATTTAATTTTTTTAATTGAGTTCCCAAATCTTAGGTTAAAAAACCATCTCCTACAATGTCTTGAGACTGGTTCAGAAGAATTAGGAGTTAAATCAGAAATTCAGGCCAAGTTAAAAAGAAAATAATCTATGTACAACAGAGATCTTCAAATTCATATACAGCTCTCTTTTTCTGACCTAATTTGTATGTAGAAATGCCCATGAGAAGGAGTAGAAATGGAAGGATGTTTATTAATTCAAAATAGGAATAACTTTTTGAAAAAAGAAATTCAATCCAAGAATAAGCTTCTATACCTTTGTTCTTTGTAGAAATCTATAACCACCTGCACACAGTTTTTTTGAAATCTAACCAGGGCCACAAAAACATACAGGGTTCAAATTAGCCATGAAATGAATCAGATTCTTTCCCTAACTTCTCTTTCCCCTTCCTTTGTCTTATCAAGTAATTACAATGCTCAAAAATTCCAAAGCATAGATCTGGAAGCAGAGATAACAGAAAAATGCTTGTTACTCTACTAATCACCATCTACAGCCACTGAAAAGAGAGGGAGAATACCTAACATATGGTGGCAATAAAACTTGTCCTATACCAAAAAGGAAAGCAAGAAAAATCACATTTGGAGGAACTGTCACATTTCTACTCTTCCAATCTAATGGGACTGCCATGATACCACTCTAATCTGAACATAGATCCAGAAATTTATAAGCTCTCTATCTCCAGTCTGTGGTCTCTACCAGCTTTACAAAATATCCATTAATAAATCTCATTTGAACTTGAGTTTTATGCATAGGTTTTCTTTTTTCCTACCCCTTGCATGGACTCTGAATTATTACATGATCACCTATTTAGAGAGACTTTTGATACCAAATCTAGGAAGTAAAACAGGGGGGAGGGGGGAAATTGATTAGTTTTCTTTCTATTTTAAGTCTACAATCCACACATTAGTCCCTTCATTAATATTGCTACACTGAACGGCCCTAATGTAATTCAGATCAACAGTAGAATGAATTGGTGGCCTTTTAGTGGGGCTAATTCACAAGCTAAATGAAAAAATAAAATATTGAAGTATTTAAGGTTTAATGGCATTTTCCTTCCTTTGTTGCTTTTGATTCTATTGGTACTTGGCTACTTCACCTCGCATATTTATTACCTTCACACAATAGCAAAATATCACAATACCATCTATACCTACAGCATACATTTGAAAATAATTGCCCTCTCATTGGTATATAAACTACGAGCCACAGGATTATACTTTCCTCCCTTGTATGTACATTTATAAATAAGAATGGAAAATTTTAAAAACCATTTGCTGAAAATGGCATTCTAGAAAATTCTATAGGGACTTCCATGGAAAAAATGTTTAATTGACTATAAAGATGGTTTTTAATATATATATAATGGTGACATGAATGATGCTTCCTTCCTTGAAAATGTTATCTTATCACTTGATAAGTGATAAGTTTTAATAAGGAAATAGAAAAGAAAAACGTTTCCTATACAACTTATTAAGTTCCTGGATAATGTTACTTTCTGGATTTCTGTAACACCTTATCATGATGCATTTGCGGACTTTATGCACAAAAGTAATGTGGTATTTGTAGTTTTCTCTGCAAAGAACTATTATGTGAACTTTCAAAGAATAAAAATAATAAAATAATAATTATAAGAGCAGTATCTAATATTTGAATGGCACTTTTCTTCCAAGGAATTTAAATCTTAGTATATCAAATTCTACTTTGACAAGATATCGAATTTTGTTTTCAATAGATGAAGATGCATATGATTTAAAAAATATGTTTTTCACATGAGGCATCCAAATTGTGTGCTTTAAAAGTGGGAGCACTTTATTTAACAGAGCTTTAGCTTTAAAAAAAAATTAACTAAATTCTTTAATTTACCTGAATTTTAAAATCTTGTTTTTCTTGGGGCAGGAAATCAGTAGATGGTCACTTTTTACAGACTCATGGTGATAGAGAAGCTCAACATTATAAGGACCCCAAGAGGCAATCTAGTCCCAATAATTCCTGCCAAAGAATCTCATCTACAAAGTTCCTTGCAAGTATAGTCATGAAGTAGTCATTCATGCTTCAAATGAAGACCTTTAATGGTCACTTTTCATAGATTTATGGTGAGAGAGAAGCTCAACATTATAAGGACCTCAGAGGCAATCTAATCCAAATAAGTCCTGCCAAAGAATCTTATCTCCAAAGTCCCTTGTAAGAAGAGTCATGAAATAGTCATTCATGCTTCAAATGAAGATCTTTAATGAGGTGGGAAGCCATTACCTCCCAAAGCTCTTGGTTACAGTTTTAGATAATTCTAGTTATTAGGAAGTTTTTTCTTATATCAAATCTAAAGCAGTTTCCCATCAACTTCCATCTACTATTCTTAGTTCTTCCTTTTGGGGCCAAGTGACAATTATGGGCATCTAGGTGGAGCAGGAGATAGAATGCTGGGGCTTAGACCTAGAATGAGGAAGACTCATCTTCCTGAGTTCAAATCCAGCCTCAGATATCTACCAGCTGTGTGACACTGAGCAAGTCACTTAATCCTTTTGCCTCAGCTTCCTCATCTGTAAAAATGAATTAGAGAAGGAAGTGGGAAACCATTCAAGTATCTTTGCCAAGAAAATCCCAAATAGAGTTTTGAAGAGTCAGACAAAACTGAAATTACTGAACAACAAAGAACTAGCATAATCTTTTTTCCACATGACAACTTTTCAAATGCTTCAAGTCTTCTTTTCTTCTAGCTAAATATCTGTAGTTTCTTCACTCATTTGTCCTATATCATGGTCTTATTTCCTCTCTATATCCTGGCTGTTCTCTGAACCTTCTGGAAGTGACCACTCAGATCCCAAGACTTTTTTTTATCTCAAAGCTTTGTGACATTTGTATATTTAATCTGCATGCTATGCAAGACTCATCCATGACACTGATAAAAATATTGGGCACTCTGAGGCCAGGAACAAATACTTTAAGCACTCTACAAGATTTATTAATGGCTATTCTTTGGGAAGCCATTTAACCTGGTCTAAATCCATCTGTATCTACCAAATGCTTTGCTAAAATCAAATTAGACTAAATTCACAGCATTCCTCTGATTTACCAGCGTAGTAATCCTTAGAAAATACAACAAAGCTGATCTGACATGACAAATTCTTAAACTTCTAAAGCACCATTCCCTCTTGTGTATGTTCATGAACTACATATTTAATAGCACATCCTAAAATATTCTCAAGAATTAAACCAAAAAATCATTGAGTCAGCTCTTAACACAATGCCTGGCACATAGTGGACTCAATAAATGTTTATTAATTAATTGACCTATGGTTTGTAAATGCTACTCTCTTTTCTCAAAAGCTGGGACATTTTTCCCTCTCTAGATTGATACCTTTCTTGTCCTCCATTATTTTTCAAAGATTTCTTGATAACATTTCAGCTACCATACTGGCTGGTTCAGAACTCTAGGATATACCTGATTTGAGCCTGATGATTTAAATTCATTGAGGGCAGCTAGGTAATGTCTTACTATATACTTATTTATCTTAAATTATCTTGGATTTATCTTGGATTATCTTGGATTTAAATCTCTACTAGCCATTTTGTTTTGTTGTTTCTAATCCAAAGATTATTGTCCTTAAAAAAGAAAATAAGCAAAAATGGATAGTTCTGCCTTCTCTGTGTCATGTTATACAGCCTTAATCATTAAAAGGACATTGTCTCAGTCAAACTGAGACCTGGAAAAAACCTTAGCTTAAAAAGGTCAAATTCTCTTATCTCCATTTGACCTGAGCTGTAGCTTGCCACTGGACCCAGATGGTTCTGGAGGAGAAAGGGAAACTGATGACTTTGCACAGCTCTCCCTCACTTAAATCCAATTCACTTATAAATCATGACATCATCTTCCTTGGGTACTCTTTGAAAAGAAAGGACAAACAACAATATCTGTTATTTATCTCTTCTTTAATCCCTTTCTGTTTCCTAAATATGAGGCAGGAAAAGTCCTTTTGTCCAGAGTATTCATTGTTAGCCTTTATGAATCCTGATATTCTTTTATATTCACTTTCCATTACTTGCCCTTGTTTCTATCTTCAGTGATTGTTTTTCAGTTCCAAGCTGATCAGTGAGTTCCTTAGTATCCATCTATGTCCGTTTCTTTAGAAATTTTTCTTTTCTCCCTCGATGGAATTCTTTCCTCTTTGTGCTTTTAGACCTGTATCTCTTAAACTCCAGATAATGAAAAAAACAATGATTCCAGACAAACTGTAATAAAATGTGTTACCTCCTTCCTTTTAGAAAGGTGATGGATTCAAACTGAAGATTGAGACATAAATTTTTGAACATAGCTAACATGAGAATTTGTTTTGTTTGATTACTCATGTTTGTTAGAAGACTTTTTTCTTTTTTCTTTTTTTTAATTGAAGGGGCTGGGGAAAAGAAAAGCTATGGGGCTGTCAAAAAAGAAAAACAAGAGGGCCACTGAAGCATTTTTAAATGTGCAAAGAGATTAGAAAGAGGACCAAAAGAAAACACAGACAAGCAGGACATCTTTGAAAATCATGCATTAGATTTATTAGATTCTTTTTTATTTTGCTGAAGCAATTGGGGTTAAGTGGCTTGCCCAGGGTCACACAGCCAGGAAGTGTTAAATGTCTCAGACCAGTTTTGAACTCAGGTCCTCCTGATTTCAGGGCTGGTGCTCTATCCACTACACCAACTAGCTGCCCCTAGATTTATTATATTATTAAAAGGAAAAGCAAATTGTGCATATTAGAGATTTATGATTTTATATACAATCTTCTTTCCTGTTTCAATTTTGTACATGAAAGTGATCGTTTTATTTGACATTCATTAAATTAAAAATAAAAATAATTTCTTTTTTAAAAAATGATTCATTTGAGACAACTAGATGGCGCAGTGGATGGAGCACCAGCCCTGAAGTCAGGAGGACCTGAATTGAAATCTGGCCTCAGACACATAACACTTTCTAGCTGTGTGACTTTTTGAAGAATGAAAGTGTCATGAAGGTATAATGAGGAACTGACCAATCAATCCAAAGAACCAAAATATGTGTAGAAGAATTGACTGATGCAATCCCCACACAGATTTTGAAAAATGCACTTATTTTGTAAGTGTTCCTGGTCTACAGGATATGATGAAAGAGTTTTAGACTGACTCTGTAGCTAATCAAAATTTAAAAGTTAATCTAGGGGCAGCTAGATGGCACAGTGGATAGAGTACTGGCCCTGAAATCAGGAGGATTTAAGTTCAAATCTGGCCTCAGACACTTAACACTTTCTAGTTGTGTGACCCTGGGCATGTCACTTATCCCCAGTTGCCTCGGCGGGGTGGGAGTAGGAGGTGGGGGGATGGGGGGAGAAAGGCAATCTAACAGGTCCTAGTCAATAAGGACAATTCTCTTACTGGAAACTGTTTCTAGAATATTTAACACTGGAGAAAGTGGATGAATTGCTGAGTCCCTTTGGATGAGGCAGGACTTCAGGAACTCTCTCCCTAGTAGCTAGCATGAAATTGAGAGAGCAATGCCCTGCTGTTGTTTCTTGTCTTTCTTGTGTCTATTCTTTCTTGCTTTTAAGTGAAAAAAAGATGAAAGATAGCTATTTCCATATAAATTTCTAAAGGTCAGAAGATCTATTGCCAGGAGATCTGAGAACACAGTCTGTTCTGGTTTTAGAGACTAGATAGTCCATTATCAATATCCCAAAGAATGACTTTAGGAACCCTGTCCATGGTAGGTTAGGACCAAACCTATATAGAAACTGTGTTAATTTTAAGTCCACTCTCTCTAAGGACATAGTTGGTGTAGGCAAAAGATTGTCCCAGATGTTGGGAAGAAATACTTGATATAGCTATTCTAACTATCATAAGGCTACACTACTAAATATTGGGGCCTAAAGTAAGGGGAACAAAGATAAAATCAGCTTTTTAAAAATGATTCAAGCTAGTTTCAGCATACCTCTGATCCGCCTCACTCAAGTTTTGGTGAAATCTATAAGTACAAAATTGCCTCTTAATATTAAGGATCTCTAACTCATTTTACTTATTATTCATACATTGTGCATTAGCTTATAAAAGTGAAGATGGCTTTTCTTGTTGGCTCTATTCTTGACCTTTGTCATCTGTGAGTTACTTGATATTTCCACTACTAATACCTAGATGGTGCAGTGAATAGAGTGCTGTGCCTGGAGTCAGACTTATTTCCATGAGTTCAAATCTGGCCTCAGACACTTAGCTGCATGACCCTAGACAAGTCACTTAATCATGTTTGTCTTAGTTCTTCATCTGTAAACAATGAACTGAAAGATCCTTGGAGAAGGAAAGAATTTTTGGACAAAGAAGAACTAAAGAACATTATGAAATGCAAAACAGATAATTTTTATTTACATTAAATTTAAAAGGTTTTGCACAAACAAAAGCAATGCAGCTAAAATTAAAAATGAAGCAGAAAGCTGGGAAACATTTTTTTTTTACAACCAGTGTTTTTGATAAAGGCCTAATTTCCAAATATATAGAGAATTGATTCAAATTCTTAAGACTATGAGTAATTTCCCAATTGCCAAAGGATATTAACAGATAATTTTCAGATGAATAAATAAAAGCCATTTCTAGTCATATGAAAAGATACTCTAAATAACTATTGACTAGAGAAATGCAAATTAAGACAGCTCTTAAGGACCACTTTACATCTCTCAGATTTGAAAAGATAACAAGAAAAGATAATGATAAATGTTGGCAAGAATATGGGAAAACTGAGACACTAATACATTGTTGGTGGAGTTGTGAAATGATCCAAACATTTTTAAGAGCAATTTGGAACTATGCCCAAAAAACTATCAAATTGTGCATACTCTTTGATCCAGCAGTGTCTCTACAGTGATGTGTATCCCAAAGAGATCATAAGATAAATAAAAAGACCTACATGTGCAAAAATATTTGTAGCAGTTCTTTTTTGAAGTGGAAAGGAACTGGAAATTGAGTGGATGCCCATCTTTTGGGAATGATTGAATAAATTATGATATCAGAATGTAATTAAATATTATTGTTCTAAAAGAAATGATGAGCAGGATGATTTCAGAAAATCCTGGAAAGACTTACATGAACTGATGTTGAGTGAAGTGCACAAAACCAAAAGAACATTGTACATAGTAACAAGAAGATTATGTGATAATCAACTGTGATTAACTTTGTTTTTTCTCAACAATTCAGCCATTCAAGGCAATTGCAATAGACTCTGGATGGAAAATACCCTCTGAATCAAGAGAAAGAATTTTGAAGACTGAATATGAACCAAAGCATGGTATTTTCACCTTTTTTGTTTATTTTCTTTCTCATGTTTTTTCTCTTTTGGTTTGATTTTTCTTGCATAGCACGGCAAATATGGGAATATGTTTAAAAGAACTACATATATTTAACCTTTTAAAGATTGCTTGCTGTCTTGGAGAGGTGGAGGGAGGGGAGGAAGAGAGAAAATTTTGGAACACAAAGTCTTACAAAAAATGAATGTTGTAAACTGTCTTTTCATGTATTTGGAAAAATAAAATTCTATAAAATAAACAAAAATGAGCTCAAGAAGGAAATAAGCAAACAACTCTAGTGCCTTTGCCAGGAAAACCCCAGATGAGATCATGAAGAGTAAAACATGATAGAACAACAATAATGTTCCTATAGTGAGCTGTTACTCACTCCTTATGGTATTTAGTTTGGTTGATACAAACTAAAGTTTTAAACTCTAACTTTAAACTAGAGTTTTAACTCTAACTCCCCTTTCAACTAAGTATCTTAACTAATGTGTTAGTTTTAATAGTTTCTAATTTGTGAATAGAAGCAGTTGAAGGTAGGGCAAGTTGATTTAAAAATTAAAGAGAGAAAACAAACTCTTTTTCAATCAATAATTGCACTATTCTTATAGGTAGTACAGTGAATAAAGTACTGGGCCTAAAGTCAGGAAGACTTCTTAGTTCAAATCTAGTCTCAAACCAAATTGTGCAGCCTTTGTTTACAAAGAAGATAAATGACAATATGGATCATAATTTGGATTTAAGTAAGACAGAATTGCACAAAGTCATACACTTTATTCTCTCTCTTCCAAGAATCATCAAAATCCAGTGGCAAGACAAATGTCAGGATGACTATTGATGGCCTAAAGTACAGTGAATGACCTTGATGTCTTCAATGTTTGATCAAGCTCTAAGCATTCTACACTGTGTCAGTTGCCTTCATGGTTATTGAAACAAATTGTTCTCATATATTCAATCTGACATCTAAGTATGGATGTTGATCTACACAAGGAGAGGGCACTGGATGCAGAGATTATACCTATGTTTAAGTCTCAGCTCTACCAGAAAGTTTAAATAATAACTTTTGGATTTGAAATCAAGTCTACCTCCCAATTCCAAGTCCACTGTTCTTTATAAGGAACTTGCTGTCTCTCACCTAAAGTTTTATTCAATTTAGTGAGAAGAGCCAGATCATCCATCTCTTGACAAAATTAATTAAAAAAACAACATAGTTTCTCATCATAAAGGCAAAATAATCAGTTAATGAATTCAATGTCTCATAGTGTTAGAAGGAACCATCTAATCCAAGAGTTCTTAACCATTTTATGGCATGGATATCTTTAGCAAACTGATGAGGCTCACAGATCCTTTCTCAGAATGTTTAAAAATAAATAATAAATAATGCTTTAAATAAACAATAATGTTTTACATTAAATGTAATTAATTAATTAAAATTAAATTTAATTAATTAAAATTGGAAATAATATTTTAAATAAATGAAATATATAGGATGATAAAGGAAATCCCACTTGGGGTTAAGAATTGAAGCCTTCTGTTTTTTCTCTACCAGTAACTCTGTGTGATGATGAAAGGATAATAATATCCTTTAGATATTATTCTTTTTTTTTCATAAAATAAAAAAGATCACTTTCACATGTACCTAAGCATAGTCTTGAAAGATTTTGCTTTGAAATCTTTTAGAAGAAAAATACATTATAAATGTAAACAATTTCTGGTGCCTCACATTATCTCTTGTGGGGACTCAACAGAGAAAACCTAGACTGAATAGTCTATCTTCGGTTTTTATTGTTATAATTAACCCTGTTTGTATTTTATGAATATGATCTCATCTCTAGATGGGTATTGTATAAAATCAAAATGAATTGTAAACTCAAAGAAGGCAGCTGAATTAGCATTTAATTGTCAACTTTCACACAATGTGGTTCTATAAAGGAAAGAAGGAAAGTAGGGAACACAATTGTAAGGCCAATGTGCTGTTTTTATTGTCCTAAATTCCTTCATATAGGTCCCTAGAGCATTCAGGCCAACAAAAGCCACATGAATGAACCCCTAAGAGAAAATTATTGCCATGACTACCTAAAAGGATTCTGAAGTAATAGCACCATAGATATAGGTCATTAAAATGTCCATAAAATAGTTCATAAGTAAATGAGCAGGGAGAGACTTTCAGCTGAGGTCAGTGTTGGACAATGCTCTGGTGTGGTATAACCCAATTTATTATTTTTGAAATCTTTAACTAGGAGATTGAATAAAAGAATTCCAAGAAAACCAAGTCTATCACACCCCACTGAACTATCTTTTAAGCTGATGCCCCAATATTTATTCATTTCATTATAATCTACACCTCAGGCTAGTTTCTTTTTATCTTTACAAGTAACTAACTTTTTTTTTGGATCACCCTCTCATCTTCAAAGTTAAATTGGGAGATACACCAGGGTATTCCCATGAAAAATTGTCCTAGTTCATCTTATACACAACAGCGATGATTGTCTTATGGATTCAACAGCAACCAAAATTTGTCATTGAAAACTAACATTTCTCTTTTCTAATAGGCCAAAGGGATTCCTGAAAGAGAGAAACCTATTCTATCTGGCCTTGAAAACAGCTGTCTTGACTCTCTAGTCACTATTGGAAAACTTTGAGTTTCACACTTCCCTAGGCAACTAGGGATCATACATGTAAGTAATTATTTCAGTACCCTGGTCTCATGATGTGAGATCAGAAACACCATGGTAATGACAGTCAGTATTGTAGATCAGAGGAACAGATATATTCACAAAAGCAGATTAGACTAAAATATTCCACACTAGTCTTAACATAGGCAACTTCTTCCCTTTCCTGTTTTTCAGCTCTCATTTATATTTTTCTTTCCCCTATTAGAATGTAAACTCTTTGGGAATGTAAATTCTTTGTTTTTATATCCCCAGCATCTGACACAGTATATGGCACATGTAAGTGCTTAATAAATGGTCTATCTCTCCTTCCATCCATCTATTTATCTATCTATACAACTATCTATCTATTAATCCATCTATCTATTTATAATATTTCAAAATGTCTAGTTAATATTAGGAGCCCTAGTCCTGAAAATGGAGTAGAGAAGAGTGGGCCTCTGGCCTTGGAGATAAAACCCTCTGTTTCTTCTGAATTGCATATTTCTCTTTGGCATGAGAATTTAAAGCTACTTTAAGTGTGTTCATAGGGAAAAGATTAGATCCAGAGAATAAAGTTTTATTAGAAACCACAAATTTGGATATGGTGTTCAACATCAAAACACTTAGTCCAGGAGTTAAACCTTTTAAAAAAAGTTTTAATACCTACCCTATGGGCCCCATTAAATTCTATTTTTTTTGCCTTATTGTGGCAAAAGCCTTTACATTTTTTAAATTATTATTTTTTTAAAGACAAACTCTCCCAATTTTATCAGGGATGTTACATAGAGGGAAAGAAATAAACATTTAAAGAAAACAAAGAATCTTTGCCTGGGCTTCATTATTAGCCTTTATAGTCTGACTTCCATTTTATCTGTGCAATTTCTTGTAAAGAAAAGGAGGGAATGGGGAGAGGGTGCAAGGAGGGTTATCTGGAAGAGCTTAACAAAAATGGGTTTTTGTTTTCATTATTGTTACTTTTTTGGAAAGGAAACTTTGGATTTAATATATTTAGTAATTTTTTTTTGGTCTAATGCTCCTGCACAATCTTTTTTGCTTACTACATGCCCACCCATGCAACTTGGGCACACATACTCAGACAGATACAAACCTCCAAGCCAGAACAAATTCAGCAAATTGATTGAATATAATTATAAAAAACAAAATGAACCTGCAAACTCTCTCCTCACATCACTCTTCTTCCCCATATACACTCATATGAATCATCCCACAAATCAATCAACAAATATTTAGAGAATCCTTTTGTCAAATAAAGCATCGAACTAAGTGTTGAAATATATTTGCACAGGAAAATAGACTTGAAACTAATTAAGGTGGGTACTGAAAAAAAGTCATTCCACTGAATATATCGAAGAGATAGATGGAGGAGCTGTCTCTAGATTGAATTGTTCTTTCCCAAGCCCAGAATGAGCTCCTGGCCTCTGCTCCCCTCTAGTGGGAAGAGAAGGCACTCACACACACACACACACAAAAAGCGTCTCAGCTCTTGCTTTTTTAAAATTTTCCCTTACCTCATCTGTTTCAGGAGTAAATTCTTTTCTTTTGGGAGGCTGTCCTGCTCCTGGTCGAAAGGCTCCCATTGGGATATTGATATTCGCCTATGAGAGAAAAACATTGAGAGATTGACTATAGGAAAATAATGAATCTGCAATGAATTCCCAGAGAGGTATCTTCCTGCACATCTAACTACCAGAGAAGGGAGGGGACTGGAGAGAATGTATACAATTATTGAATTTTCAAAGAAAGAATGATACCATGCGTTTGTTATAACAGAACTACCAGCATGTTAATTCAAAGCTATGTATAGCCAATCTCATTACTATCATTTACCCTTCAGGATTACAGAATATGAACCAAAGACAATAAGGGTTGCTCATTTCTTGGGATGTATAGCTCTTTCCTCTTCTCTTCTTTTCTATCCATGAAGAGAATGCATATCCCCTAAACACAGAGAGGCAAGCATCCTCTGGCCTGATTTGAATCTCTTCCATTCCTCCTCATTCACCTAAGGCTTTTATTTGCAGTATTAGGGAGATTTAGCTTGGCTAGACAGTCTCTCTCAATATTCTCATTCCATAAAAGTTCAGACATTACCAGCATATAAATGAGTCTTTATTCCCCATTATGTAGTCATTTGTGATAGTGACTGAGAAGGGCAGCAGATTGGGGAATCAAGGTTTCCATATACCATTCAGATGACTTAATATAGTAATTATACTAATCAACAACATGCCAGGATTATGATATTAAACTTAAGCACCCTAAGTTTTAAAATCCCTTAGGAAGAATTTTAAGATACTATAAGTTTTATAGTACCACTCATCAATTAATGAATGATAAAACATTTATTAAATGCTGAAGATATGGCAAGCACTGTACTGAGCCACTGGAATACGAAGAGGAAAAAGTGAGACAGGTCTTGTTCTCAAGAAGCTCATGTTCTAATTGTCAGAGATGGCAAAGATAAGGGAATTCAGCTGCAGGGCAGATGGAAAGGCCAGGAAGGACTAAGAGTGCAGGCAGGAGGTGAAAGGAAAAGTTTAGGAATTTTGAGAGTCCATGAACTAGTCAAGTGGCTCAGAATCTAGGAGTTATACTGGCAGAGCAGATGGTAGAACCCAAAGGATCTTAAGACCCAGGGGCAAGGCAAATGGTAAGACCTAGTGGTCCTTCATTTGAAACTAAATCATTCAGATTTAAAGGAAATATTATTTCATTTGAGTCTCATAATAGCCCTTTTAAATAAATATCATCACCCCCATTATCAGATAAGGAAAATTAATTTCAGAGAACTTAAGCTTTTTCTTCACTAAAGAGCACCCAGCTAGTATCAGAGAAAAGATTTAAGCTCAATTCTCCTAAACTCTCTGAGCCTCAGTTTCTTTTTTTTAAATAACTTTTTATTAAGTTATGCCAGGGTAATTTTTTACAGCATTATCCCTTGCATTCACTTCTGTTCCAATTTTTCCCCTCCCTCCCTCCACCCCCTCCCCCAGATGGCAAGCAGTCCTTTACATGTTGAATAGGTTACAGTATATCTTAGATACAATATATGTGTGCAGAACCTAACAGTTCTCTTGTTGCATAGGGAGAATTGAATTCAGAAGGTATAAATAACCCGGGAGAGCCTCAGTTTCTTTATCTGTAAAGTGATACACTTGAACTTGATAGCCTCTAAGGATTTTTTCAACTCCAAATATATGATCTTATGACTACAGGTACAAAAATCTATGCAGTATCCCATTTTATGTTCCTCAAATAATTTGAAAAACAAAATAAAAATTTTTATATATGTCATTAGGATTTAGAGATGAGAGAAAACTTTTGTTGTTCAGTTATGTCTGACTCTCTGTAATCCTCTGTGGGGTTTTCTTGGCAAAGATACTAGAGTAGTTTGTCATTTCCTTCTTCAGCTAGATGAGGAAACTGAGATGAATAGGATTAAATGAGTGGTCTAAGATCCGCACAGTTAATAAGTGTCTGAGGCTAGATTTGAACTGACAAAGATGAGTCTTTCTGACTCCACGTTCATTCCACTGTGCCAACTAACTAAATTTCCTGAGAACTTAGAACTTATCAAATCTGGCCCTCTTAGCTTTAAGATCGGGAAAGAGAATGGGAAAAGCCCAGCACTTAAAAAACATTTGAATACGTATAATATAATGAAATATAACAGTTCAATGTAGTTATTGTTTTGTTTGGCTTATGATTTCATTTCAGTGGTATATATAAAGATTGTTTCCTGAGCAAAGAGAGTGAAAAAAATGTTCTAATGCATATAGTAGACATAAGATAATTATATTGAATATGTAGTTTAATTTTGTAAAGTGTATCTCAAACCATCCACCAAAAAAAGTGATTAAGAGCTTTTGGATAGAATTTTGAAAGTTCAGATTGATTAGATGAGAAGTTAAAGGAAATACATTTGAAGGAGCAATGAAGGATGGTATTTAAAGGACCAGAATGTTACTTCTAGGAATCATCTCCTAATGATATCTTTTGAAACAAGTTTTTGAGAGTTTTAACTTTTTTTTCCAAGCTATGAATGAACTAATAAATCAAAATTCTACTACTTCATTTTCAACAATACCAAGTACAGCATCCAATTGTAACTCATTAGTGCTATGTGATTTTTGTCCATGTCTTCCATATTGCCTCCATAGACATAGTTAAGCCACAAAACCAAAGGTGATTGCCTGTATCTAGAAGAACATCCTATAATGGGTCAAAGATAACAGAGGAATCACTTTAATAGACAATGTTCTCAGATGATCATATCAGTATCAATAGAGATTACTTCTGTCAAGTCTAGAAACATTATAGAGCTTCCTCAATGAGACCCATGGCTACTGAAAAGAGATCAGTAAGATAAGCTAAGTTGAAGAATAAATATAATATCTAGTGTTTACATAGTACTCTAAAATTTGCAAAGCACTTTACAGTTCTCATTTTATCCTCATGACAACCTTGGGACATTGTTAATATTATTCCCATTTTAAAAACAAGGAAACTAAGGCAGATAGATAAAGGTATGGATCGCAAAGTTCAGGGTCAACTACATAGCATTTCCAATCCCTCTGTTTTTGTCTGCTTCCAATTTTTATTTCCTTCACGAAGTTAATTGTACATTATTTCAAAGTCCAATTCTTCATGTGCAGCAAAATAACTGTATGAATATGTATACATATATTATATTTAACATATACTTTAACATATTTAACATATATTAGTCTACCTGCCATCTGGGGAAGGGGGGAGGGGGGAAGGAGAGGAAAAATTGGAACAAAAGATTTTGCAACTGTCAATGCTGAAAAATTACCCATGCATATATCTTGTAAATAAAAAGCTATAATAAAAAAATAAAGATATAAAAATATATTTTTGGTTTTAAAAAAAAAGTTCAGGGTCAGATAGTAACTTTCTGAGGCCAGATATGAACTCAGATATTCCTTAAATCCATAGCCATTGTACCAAATTGATGCATATTTCCCAAGTAGTAGTTGAATGTAGTTGAATGGGCAGTCCACTGACAGTGCATTAGTACATAAATCTTGGTTATAGATATTCAAGATGAATAATAAGGTGAAGCCAGAATTGAATAAGAAGAGCATAACATACCACATTTGGGAAATTGTGCACCATTTTTAGTAATTCCAAACTTCTCACTATGGCTAATTCAGATTTAACAGGAATATTGTCTTAGCAATTCTGTAATGGATGTGAATTGTGGACCACTATGATCTCAGAATAATCAAAATTGTAAGTAACTTTTAGGCAATGTAAGAAGATGATGGCTGATGATTAACAATGACATGTATTACCAAAAAAAAAAAAGCACCATCAAGAGCATGGATGATCAGAAAAGAAAGTGGTCAGTTCTTAAGGAAAAGCAAAGAACAATACATAAACAAGACAAGCATTTTCACTGATACATATAATATAGCAAAAGCCCTAGAGGATTACCACTAGCATGTTGGAGAAATCATCTCTACAGAGAATTTCTGGGGGGAAAGGGGAATGTTATGATCATTGTTCAGTTGTATCTGACTCATCATGATCCCATTTAGTGTTTCCTTGGCAGATCCTGAAGTGGTTTGCCATTTTCTTCTCTAGCTCATTGTACAGATACAGAAATGAAGCACAGTTAAGTGACTTGCCCAGTGTCACATAGCTAATACATGTTTAAGGCCAAATCTGAACTCAGGAAGATGAGTCTTCTTGACTTCAAACAAGCCCTGCACTCTATCCCTGTACCACTTAACTGCTCCTTCTGAAAAAAAATATGGACAAAACTTTCAAAGAATGAGAAATTATGGATTTCTATCTTCACCACTGGAGAGAGTGACCACATGAAAGTGAATATGACCAAAAGTTCAAAAGGACCAAAAAACCTAGAAAGGCAACACAGAGGAATGGGAAAACAGTCAGGATTCCTAGGATCTAGTCCTGAATTTGTTATAGAATATCAAGGAAACAATTTAACTTCTGTGGAATTTATTTTAGTCATCAGTTAAAATAAATTATCAGTTAGGCCCCATTTAGGTCTAAAATTCTATGACCTATGTTCTATATAACCTATATTCAATAATACACAATTAAATTTGAATATTAAATATATCAGAAAAAAGTAAACATTGAATTTTTCAAATAAACAGAATTAGGGCACATATAACCAAAGTTAACTAAGGCATGCATTTGGGAAAGGCTATTATGTGTAAAACTATTCATTTTGTATATCCTTCTAGAGCAAAAACTGTAGTTTTATTATATTCAAGTACATTCCAGTCACACTCAGCTTATAAAGTTTTACCTAGTAGAGGCCCCTAGGAAACTATTTTACTGAACAAATAAGAATGGTTTGTTGGTTTCATAGAAATTATTTGTATTTGTAGGTTCTTGAAAACAGTTGATTTCCTTAAGAATACAGAAGTCATTGTTGTGAACCCTATAAGAAGCAGTAGGAAATGCTTGACATCAACAGTTCTACTTTTATAAACATAGGTAAGAGTACCTAAAAGAAGAAACTGCTGGGTATTATTATAACTTTTAAAATATATATTCATCATCCTGAGGGCAGTGTTTATTTAGACTCATAAAAAGGTCAAGTAAACAATCTGTTGTAGTTTTTAATCTAAAAACTCAATGTTTACCAACACAGGACAAGAATGCCTTAAAGTTTAATGTCCTCTTTAAAAAAAAAAAAAAGGAATTAGCATCACAAAGCCTCATGGATATGTAATAAAACAACCTGGGTTCAAATTTTTGTTGTCACTTCTCTTGGGCAATTCATTTAATATAATATGAACTTCAGTTTCCTGTCCAATAAAATGAGAGTCAGACTGTGTGTCCTATCTACCTCTAAATATGTGATCATATAAAGACCTCATTTCTAAAATATAGAGAGAATTGACTCAAATTTATAAGAATACAGGCAATTTTCAGATGAAGAAATTAACAGACAATTTTCAGATGAAGAAATTAAAACTCTAGTCATATGAAAAGGTACTCTAAATCATTATTAATCAGAGAAATATAAATTAAGAAGACTCTGAGGTAACTACTACATACCCTCTCAGATTGGCTGAGATGACAGTAAAAGATAAGGATAAATGTTAGAGAGGATGTGGGAAAACAGGGACACTAATACATTCTTGGTGGAGTTCTGAACTGATCCAACTATTCTGAAAAGCAATTTAGAATTATGCCTAAAGGACTATAAAACTATGCATATCCTTTGATCTAGCAGTATCTCTACTAAGCCTGCATCCCAAAGAGATTATTTTAAAAAGGAGGGGGGAATGGACCACATGTGCAAAAATGTTTGTAGCAGCCCTTTCCGTGGTGCAAGGGACTGAAACCTGAGTGGATGTCCATAAATTGGAGAATGGCTGAATAAGTTATGGCATAGGAATGTAATGGAATATTATTGCTCTGTAAGAAATGATCAGCTGGATGATTTCAGAAAGAAACTTACATAAGTGAGGGAAGTGAGTAGAACCAAGAGAACATTGTACCAGCAACAACAAGATTATATGATGATCAACTCTGACAGACATGGCTCTTTTTTTTTTTAATTAAATTTTTTTATTTAATAATTACTTTATATTGACACTCGTTTCTGTTCTGATTTTTTTCCCCTCCCTCCCTCCACCCCCTCCCCTAGATGGCAAGCAATCCTTTATATGTTGGATATGTTGCAGTATATCCTAGATACAATATATGTTTGCAGAACCGAACAGTTCTCTTGTTGCATAGGGAGAATTGGATTCAGAAGGTATAAATAACCCGGGAAGAAAAACAAAAATGCAGATAGTTCATATTTGTTTCCCAGTGTTCTTTCTTTGGGTGTAGCTGCTTTTGTCCGTCATTTATCAATTGAAACTCAGGTCTCTTTGTCAAAGAAATCCACTTCCATCAAAATATGTCCTCATACAATATCGTTGTCGAAGTGTATAATGATCTCCTGGTTCTGCTCATTTCACTTAGCATCAGTTCATGTAAGTCTCGCCAGTCCTCTCTGTATTCATCCTGCTGGTCATTTCTTTTTTTTTTTTTTTTTTTTTTAAGTTTTTTTATTTAATAATTACATTATATTGACACTCATTTCTGTTCCGATTTTTTTCCCCTCCCTCCCTCCACCCCCTCCCCTAGATGGCAAGCAGTCCTTTATATGTTGGATATGTTGCAGTATATCCTAGATACAATATATGTTTGCAGAACCGAACAGTTCTCTTGTTGCGTAGGGAGAATTGGATTCAGAAGGTATAAATAATCCGGGAAGAAAAACAAAAATGCAGATAGTTCACATTCGTTTCCCAGTGTTCTTTCTTTGGGTGTAGCTGCTTTTGTCCGTCATTTATCAATTGAAACTCAGGTCTCTTTGTCAAAGAAATCCACTTCCATCAAAATATGTCCTCATACAATATCGTTGTCGAAGTGTATAATGATCTCCTGGTTCTGCTCATTTCACTTAGCATCAGTTCATGAAGGTCTCTCCAAGCCTCTCTGTATTCATCCTGCTGGTCATTTCTTACAGAACAATAATATTCCATAACATTCATATACCACAATTTACCCAGCCATTCTCCAATTGATGGGCATCCATTCATTTTCCAGTTTCTAGCCACTACAAACAGGGCTGCTACAAACATTTTGGCACATACAGGTCCCTTTCCCTTCTTTAGTATTTCTTTGGGATATAAGCCCAATAGAAACACTGCTGGATCAAAGGATATGCACATTTTGATAATATTTTGGGCATAATTCCAGATTGCTCTCCAGAATGGTTGGATTCGTTCACAACTCCACCAACAATGCATTAGTGTCCCAGTTTTCCCGCATCCCCTCCAACATTCATCATTATTTTTTCCTGTCATCTTAGCCAATCTGACAGGTGTGTAGTGGTATCTCAGAGTTGTCTTAATTTGCATTTCTCTGATCAATAATGATTTGGAACACTCTTTCATATGAGTGGTAATAGTTTCAATCTCATCCTCTGAAAATTGTCTGTTCATATCCTTTGCTGCTGGTCATTTCTTACAGAACAATAATATCCCATAACATTCATATACCACAATTTACCCAGCCATTCTCCAATTGATGGGCATCCATTCATTTTCCAGTTTCTGGCCACTACAAACAGGGCTGCTACAAACATTTTGGCACATACAGGTCCCTTTCCCTTCTTTAGTATTTCTTTGGGATATAAGCCCAATAGAAACACTGCTGGATCAAAGGATATGCACAGTTTGATAATTTTTTGGGCATAATTCCAGATTGCTCTCCAGAATGGTTGGATTCGTTCACAACTCCACAAACAATGCATTAGTGTCCCAGTTTTCCCGCATCCCCTCCAACATTCATCATTATTTTTTTCCTGTCATCTTAGCCAATCTGACAGGTGTGTAGTGGTATCTCAGAGTTGTCTTAATTTGCATTTCTCTGATCAATAATGATTTGGAACACTCTTTCATATGAGTGGTAATAGTTTCAATTTCATCCTCTGAAAATTGTCTGTTCATATCCTTTGACCATTTATCAATTGGAGAATGGCTTGATTTCTTATAAATTTGAGTCAGTTCTCTATATATTTTGGAAATGAGGCCTTTATCAGAACCTTTAACTGTGAAAATGTTTTCCCAGTTTGTTGCTTCCCTTCTAATCTTGTTTGCATTAGTTTTATTTGTACAAAGGCTTTTTAATTTGATGTAATCGAAATTTTCTATTTTGTGATCAGTAATGGTCTCTAGTTCATCTTTGGTCACAAATTTCTTTCTCCTCCACAAGTCTGAGAGATAAACTATTCTATGTTCCTCTAATTTATTTATAATCTCGTTCTTTATGCCTAGGTCATAGACCCATTTTGATCTTATCTTGGTATATGGTGTTAAGTGTGGGTCCATGCCTAATTTCTGCCATACTAATTTCCAATTATCCCAGCAGTTTTTATCAAATAATGAATTCTTTTCCCAGAAGTTAGGGGCTTTGGGTTTGTCAAACACTAGATTGCTATAATTGACTATTCTGTCTTGTGAGCCTAGCCTTTTCCACTGATCCACTAATCTATTTCTTAGCCAATACCAAATGGTTTTGGTGACTGCTGCTTTATAATATAATTTTAGATCAGGTACAGCTAGGCCACCTTCATTTGATTTTTTTTTCATTAATTCCCTTGAGATTCTCGACTTTTTATTGTTCCATATGAATTTTGTTGTTATTTTTTCTAGATCAATAAAATATTTTCTTGGAAGTCTGATTGGTATAGCACTAAATAAATAGATTAGTTTAGGGAGTATTGTCATCTTTATTATGTTCGCTCAGCCGATCCAAGAGCACTTAATATTTTTCCAATTATTTAAGTCTGACTTTATTTGTATGGAGACTTTTTTATAATTTTGCTCATATAATTCCTGACTTTCCTTTGGTAGATAGATTCCCAAATATTTTATGGTATCAACAGTTATTCTGAATGGAATTTCTCTTTGTATCTCTTGCTGTTGGGTTTTGTTGGTGATGTATAAAAATGCTGAGGATTTATGGGGATTTATTTTGTAACCAGCTACTTTGCTAAAATTATGAATTATTTCCAATAGCTTTTTGGTAGAATCTCTGGAGTTCTCTAGGTATACCATCATATCATCTGCAAAGAGTGATAGTTTGATTTCCTCATTGCCTACTCTAATTCCTTTAATATCTTTCTCGACTCTTATTGCCGAGGCTAGTGTTTCTAATACGATATTAAATAATAATGGTGATAGTGGGCAACCTTGCTTCACTCCAGATCTTACTGGGAAAGGTTCCAGTTTTTCCCCATTGCATATGATGCTTACTGATGGTTTTAAATATATGCTCCTGACTATTTTAAGGAAAAGTCCATTTATTCCTATGCTCTCAAGTGTTTTTATTAGGAATGGATGTTGGATTTTATCAAATGCTTTTTCTGCATCTATTGAGATGATCATATGGTTTTTGTTTGGTTGGTTATTGATATAGTCAATTATGCTAATAGTTTTCCTAATATTGAACCAGCCCTGCATTCCTGGTATAAATCCTACTTGGTCATAGTGTATTATCCTGGTGACGATTTTCTGTAATCTTTTTGCTAATATTTTATTTAAGATTTTAGCATCAATATTCATTAGGGAGATTGGTCCATAATTTTCTTTCTCTGTTTTCAGCCTACCTGGTTTAGGTATCAGTACCATGTCTGTGTCATAAAAGGAGTTTGGTAGGACTCCTTCAATCCCTATTTTTTCAAATAGTTTATATAACATTGGAGTTAATTGTTCTTTAAATGTTTGGTAGAATTCACATGTAAATCCATCTGGTCCTGGGGATTTTTTCTTAGGGAGTTGATTGATAGTTTGTTCTATTTCTTTTTCTGAGATGGGACTGTTTAGGATATTTACTTCTTCCTCTGTTAGTTTGGGCAAGCTGTATTTTTTAAGGTATTTTTCTATTTCATTTAAGTTGTCGAATTTATTGGCATAAAGTTGGGCAAAGTAACTCCTAATTATTGCTCTAATTTCCTCTTCGTTAGTGGTGAGTTCTCCCTTTTCATTTTTAAGACTAACAATTTGATTTTCCTCTTTCCTTTTTTTAATCAGATTTACTAAGGGTTTGTCTATTTTGTTGGTTTTTTCATAGAACCAACTCTTAGTTTTATTAATCAATTCAATAGTTTTTTTACTTTCAATTTTATTGATTCACCTTTTATTTTTAGAATTTCAAGTTTAGTGTTTGACTGGGGGTTTTTAATTTGTTCCTTTTCTAGCATTTTTAATTGCAAACCCAATTCATTGACCTTCTCTTTCTCTATTTTATACAAATAGGCCTCTAGAGATATGAAATTTCCCCTTATTACCGCTTTGGCTGCATCCCATACATTTTGGTATGATGTCTCATTATTATCGTTTTCTTGGGTGAAGTTATTAATTATGTCTATGATTTGCTGTTTCACCCAATCATTCTTTAGTATGAGATTATTTAGTTTCCAATTATTTTTTGGTCTACTTCCCCCTGGTTTTTTGTTGAATGTAATTTTCATTGCATCATGGTCTGAAAAGGATGCATTTACTATTTCTGCCTTACTACATTTGAGTTTGAGGTTTTTATGTCCTAATATATGGTCAATTTTTGTATAGGTTCCATGAACTGCTGAAAAGAAAGTATATTCCTTTCTGTCTCCATTACATTTTCTCCAGAGATCTATCATATCTAACTTTTCTAGTATTCTATTTACCTCTTTGACTTCTTTCTTATTTATTTTGTGGTTTGATTTATCTAATTCTGAGAGTGCAAGGTTGAGATCTCCCACTATTATAGTTTTACTGTCTATTTCTTCTTGCAGCTCTCTTAGTTTCTCTTTTAAGAATTTAGATGCTACTCCACTTGGTGCATATATGTTTAATATAGATAGTGCTTCATTATCCATGCTACCCTTTAGCAAGATATAGTGTCCTTCCTTATCTCTTTTAATTAGATCAATTTTTGCTTTAGCTTGATCTGAGATCAGGATGGCTACCCCTGCTTTTTTGACTTCACCTGAAGCATAGTAGATTTTGCTCCAACCTTTTACCTTTAACCTGCATGTATCTCCCCGCTTCAGGTGTGTTTCCTGTAAACAACATATTGTAGGATTCTGGCTTTTAATCCATTCTGCTAACCGCTTCCTCTTTATGGGGGAGTTTACCCCGTTCACGTTTATGGTTAGAATGACCAATTCTGTATTACTTGCCATCTTGTTAACCCGGTTTATGCTTTTCTCCCTTCTTTCCCCTTTCCCCCCCTTCCCAGTATTAAGCTTGTGAGCACCACTTGCTTCTCACAGCCCTCCCTTTTTAGTATCCCTCCCTCCGCCTTAGAGTTCCTCCCCCTATCTTACCCCTTTCCCTCCCAGTTTCTGTATTCCCTTCCGCTTAGCTTATTCCTTCCCTTTTCACTTTTCCCTTCTCACTTTTCAATGAGATGGGAGAAGTTTCACCATAGATTGAATATGTCTTAAGATTTTTCACTTAAAGCCAATTCTGAAGGCAGTAAGATACCCACTATATTCATCCCCCTCCATTCTTTCTCTCAGATATAATAGGTTTCCTATGCCTCTTCATGAGATGTACTACCCCCACTTTACCCTTTTTCTGGTACAATGTCCTTTCCACATCAATTTCTAGAACAAGGTATACATGTATTCTTTATACATCTATATAGTCAAAATATAGTTCCCAAGATTAATCTTTACCTTTTTAGATTTCTCTTGAGTTCTATATTTGTAGATCAAACTTTTTGTTAAGTTCTGGTTTTTTCATCAGAAATAGATGAAATTCGCTTACTTCGTTGAATGTCCATCTTCTTCCCTGGAAAAAGATGCTCATTCTCGCTGGGTAAGCTATTTTTGGTTGCATACCAAGTTCCTTAGCCTTTCGGAATATCATATTCCAGGCCCTTCGATCTTTTAATGTGGATGCTGCCAGATCCTGGGTGATCCTTATTGTGGCTCCTTGATACTTGAATTGGGTTTTTCTAGCCGCTTGCAATATTTTTTCCTTCATCTGAGGGTTCTGGCATTTGGCCATTATATTCCTTGGTGTTTTGATTTTAGGATCCCTTTCAGTGGGTGATCGATGAATCCTTTCAATGTTTATTTTTTCCTCTGTTCCTATGACTTCTGGGCAGTTCTCTTTGATAATTTCCTGGAAAATAGTGTCCAGGCTCTTTTTTTCATCATGTTTTTCTGGAAGTCCAATGATTCTCAGATTGTCTCTCCTGGATCTGTTTTCCAGGTCTGTTGTCTTCCCCAGAAGGTATTTCACATTTTTCTCCATTGTTTGATTTTTTTGGATTTGCTTGACTGATTCTTCTTGTCTCCTCGAGTCATTCAATTCCACTTGTTCAATTCTGATTTTCAGTGAAGTATTCTCTTCACTCACTTTTTAAAAATATTTTTCTAATTGTCCAATTGAGTTCTTTTGTTCTGTGGAATTTTTTTCCATTTCGCCAATTTTGTTTTTTAGAGAGCTGTTTTCTGTTTCCAGTTCACCAATCCTATTTTTCAAGGATTTTACTTCTTTATCCACTCTCTCTTTAACTTTCTCCAGGCTCTTTTGCCAAGCTTCCCTCTCCTTTTCCCAAGCCTCACTCTGCTTTCCCCATTTTTCTTCTAGCTCCCTTGTGAGAGCCTTTTTAATCACTTCTATGAGGTTCATCTGTGTTGAGGAACAGATGATCTCCTCCTTTGGGGATTCACCTGGGGACTGCCTGTTTTTAGTCTCCTCAGGATTTAGAGTCTGCTCTCTATCTGTATAGAAGCTGTCAAGGGTTAAAGTCCTCTTCAGCTTCTTGCTCATTCTGTCTAATAATCAAAGACAAACTACCAAAGAAAAACAGAAAAAACTGGAGTCTTTCTTTGGGGGGGGGGGGAGGATGGCTTCTCTTGGTAACTATATGTGGGTTTTTTTCAGTCAAGCATTGATTCAGAGGCTTGTAATGAAGTGGATAGTGAGAGAAAGCGTGGAGCTTATGCAGCTGTGAGCCTCCTCTCCGCCATCTTCAAGAGGAGCCAGACATGGCTCTTTTCAACAATGAGGTGATTCAGGACAATTTCAATAGATTTGTGATAGAATGAGCCCTCTGCATCCACAGAGAGGATTATGAGAACTGAATGTGGATAACAACATAGTATTTTTACCTTTTTTATTGTTTGCTTGCCTTTTTTCTTTCTCATTTTTTTCCTTTTTGATCTGATTTTTCTTGTGCAGCATGATAAATGTGAGAATATGTATAGAAGAATTTCACATTTTTAACACATATTGGATTACTTGATGTCTTAGAGGAGAGGGTAGGAGGAATGAAAAGAGAAATTTGCAAGGGTGAATGCTGAAAACTATTTTTGCACATATTTTGACAATAAAAAGCTACTTATTTTTTTAATTTTTCAAATTTTCAAAAAATTTTACAAAAAAAATTAACATGTTAAAGAAAACTGATTTTTTAAAAACAATTATGGATTGCTCTTACCTCAATGATTGGGAAGGATGTTGAGCTGTTTCCATAAAACACAGCTCCTTTGTAAGAGGAATACCTACCAAGTATATGGACAAATATTTGGTAATAGTGGACTGGAATGCTCAAACCAAAAGATAAGATACTATAATCAATCCTTAGGAACTGTAGATGCACCTTTTTATCACATACTAATCACTCTTAGAAAGAAGGAAAGAAACAAACATTTAATAGGTACCTATTATGTGCTGTCACTGTGCTAAGTTACTATGCTAAGAACTTTGCAAATATTATCTCATTCGATTCTCACAAGAATCCTGGTAGTAGGTGCTAATGTTATCTCCATTTTACAATTGAGGAAACTGAGGCAGAGATTAATAAACTTGTTCAGGGTCCTGTGGATAGTAAGTTCCTGAGTCTGAATTTAATTCAGGTCTGCCTGACTCCAGGCTTAGAATTTTGTCCACTGGATTTAAGTGGATAAAGGAGAAGTTCCAAATTGGAATAAAACTGGAAAAATATTATTTGCTCAGAGGTTAACTAACTGAAGTGAGGTCATCCCCACTGCAGCATGTTTATTAATTCCTGTTATGTGCATGACTTCCAAATAGATAAGTGAAGTTAACAAATGGACATTTTTTCATAACTAATAAAATCTAAGAAGTGTATTTCCTGTATACTTGGAGTATAGAATTGTGATCAGGAGAACCCATAATCAATTTGGTGGGTACCCTAATCCACTTAATGAGATTATAGAACGTGGACGGACTGAGAGGAATGAGCTTTGCTGGGAGGATGCAGTGACCTTCTCTGATTGGTTTCTAATAATTAAGGCTGCTTTAAAGATAGTTAATTGAGAGTCTAGGGGATAGATTTGTTAAAGGAACAAAAGAACCACAGTCTGTTAGAGCTAAGGGAAATGGTTCCATCTGTTTCTCTTTTTAAATTCTGTTTTCTTATCACAAAGTTTCTATCCCTTAACCTTTCAGCATTGAGAAATGGAAGGGATCTCTCTTCCCTCCTCTACCACCAAAACTGAAAAAACCAATGATGGCTGACAGCAGAAGCAAGCACATTCAATAAAAGGCATGGATTTGTCCAGAGTTGTTTTAAATATGAATTTCTTGAACATTCAATTTCCAAATGCTTTTCTTATCTTTCATTTCCTTTTCTGAGTCTAGGTCAGCAAATAGCAAACAAGATAGATGGAATTTATTCCAATCTTGACAGTTATCTTGTGGTGTGAGAATTCCTGAGGTTAGTGTTCAGGTATCAATTGACCAGAGGGACAAAATTTTCCATAACAACACACTTCTCAGAGGAGACAAGGGCCACTGCCAAGATTGCCCTATATCTGAAGAGCAAAAGAAAATAATGTTGACTGGTCAAAAGATCTGGATCTTGCCAATCCTCCATGATAATTGCTATGGATTTCATAAATTGCACAGATCTGAGAGAAATGTGAAATATCTATTTAGAAATTATACAAAATACTTTTACCTTTAGAAAGTGGGATGAAGCAGGGTAGGACAAAGGAAAAAAAAATTAGTGTTTTGTTTTTTATGTTGTCCTTTATCTTTAAGTTATTTTCACTTTGTATTTTCTGTAATGGAATTCTTTTTGAAATTTTCTTATACCTGACACTCTAAAATGTATTCTATTGCCCAAATTTGAGAAGACACTCCCACTTTTCAGCTCCTTTTTTTGTAGCCTCAGCATAGATCACAGTACCTGGCACATAATAGGCACTTAATAAATGTTTATTGACCGATTAATTTGCTCCATACATATTAATATTTTTAAAGAGATTTTACCCATTTTTATCCAAGGTAGGGATAGTCAGAGAAACAGACACCCTTTTTGGTGTTAGTACTTCCAGCATAAGCTAGGTTCCATGTGAGTTCAGAATTTCCTCCAGGTCCTGAACCACAGAGTACAGATAAATAAAAGGGATTTCTAACTCAAAATGTTTGATGAAATGGTACAGACCCTTCCCATAGGATTTCATGTAACCAAATTATCATCCCCTAAAACTAATTTGGGGTTAGAGGGAGAGGCACTATCCTCACATGTAAATTGGCTGCTCACATTTCTATCTCATCACATGTGAGGGAAAGTTTGAGATGGTAGAAATATGAACCTTGAATTGGGAATCAGAAGATCTACATGAGAGTACTATCTCTTCCAGTAACTTACTTTGGACACATTACCTCATCTTTCTCAGTCTCAGTTTTCTCATCTGTATAACTCAGGGATTAAATTAGATGACTTTGAAGACCCCCTGCATGTCCAAATCTTTTATACAGTTCTATATTTTGAGAAGGGTCTCCAAAATAAGTGCACAAAATTCTATATGCTAAAGGCAGAAAATAAGTAAAGACCCATCTGAAAAATGTTGAGATGGTTACATGAATAGTTTCTTTTGCAGGGAATTTAAGACTTAAAGAAAGTGCATCAGAATATTTTTTACCACAAATATGATTTAGAGAATTCTGAATGGTCACAGGCACTGAATTAAAATTTTCAAAATTCAGCTATTTAGATAACATATTTATGCAGTAAAGTAGTTATAAGCTTTAAATTTTCAGATAGCTGAACCCTCAAATTTTCAGATAACCATCCCCTAAAACTATTATCTCATATCCCTGCTAACTTTATCAATCAAGTTCCTAGAAAAAAATTAACTATTTACTCATTTCTTCCATTTCCTCTCTTACGCAGTCCTCAACCCCTTGTAATTTGATTTGGGGGTTATAATTCAATGAAACTGGCCTCAAAAATTATCAGTTGAATGAGGTGATGCAAGGCAATTCCAACAGACTTGGGATGGAAAGAGCCATCTGTTAGAATCCTTACAAGTGGTTAAATCACTAGAATTGATAGAAACAATGCTTATGTTTACACCTTTGAGAGTTCACACATTAGTGCGCACATTAGTTCACAAGTTTGGGAGATTCAAAAGTCAGGATTCAGTATGAGATTCACAAGTTTACACCTCCCACAATCCCACTCTCGGTGGAGAAGTCAACCTTTGAGTTAACACCTCTAAAAGGGCATAAAAGGAGCTGAGTCAGTGAATTGAGGAGATTGAGAAGCTAGAGACTGCAATTTGGCAGAACTGGGGATTCGGAAGAGGAGAGGCTGAAGCTGGCAGAGGCAGAGACAAAAGACTAGCAAAGAGAGTTCTCGGGAACCAAAGAAAGCTAAGTGATCTATTTTGGAAGAGACAATAAAGGACTGTACTTTAACTCCTGGCTGCATTTGAGGTGATTATTACTTGTAACTGAAACTAAGGCTGCCTCCAGAAAATCTCCCCAAGAAACCAGCTCCCAGAGAGAACCATCATATTTTAGAAAAGAAGAGCACGCTACAGCCATCCACATTCAGGGAGAGAAAACTATAGAGACTGAATGTGGATCAAAGCATCCTATTTTCATCTTTTTTGTTATTATTTGTTTGCTTTGTTTTTTCTGTCTCATTTTCCCTTTGAATTAATTTTTCTTATGCACATGATAAATATAGAAATATGTTTAAAAGAGTAGGAATTGCATATATTTAATTTATATTGGATTGTTGCTTTGTCTGGAGAAACGTGATGGGGAAAGAAAGGAGAAAAAATTGCAACACAAAGTTTTGCAAAGGTGAAAGTTGAAAATTATGTCTGCATGTATTTGGAAAAAATAAAGAATATCCCAAAAGAGATAACAAAGAGTTGGATATAAATGAAGTAAGTAAACAACATAGCATAGGATAGAATTAAACATCTATTTGCTAGTGGTTTTTTTTTTAAGGTGTCGATTGATCTCTTAATTGCCAAGTCATATGTATGGTTTTTGGCTCATATATTTCTAGACCCATCTATGGCAGCTAAGTTACATAGTGAATTAGAGCACTGGTCCTAGAATCATAAAGGGTATGCTCAAAGAACACCTCAGATATAGCTTAACTTTGATTGCTTCAGTTTCCTCATCTGTAAAATTAGCTGGAGAAGGAAATGGCAAACTATTCCCATATCTTTACCAAGAAAAATCCCAAATGCAATCACAAAGAATCAACTATGATCGAAAAACAACTGAACTTAACCTAACTAGTCTTCTGGTTTCAAGTCCCTCCCTACTTCAGGCCCATAATGGCCCCTTCAAAACTTGGTCTCAACCTTGTTGCACATTATTCTCACTCCCATAAATTTGCAGCCCAGCCTAAGTGTTTTCTGTCCATTACAGAATACCTCATATCCCATCTTCATGCATTTGTACTGGCTTTTCCTCTAGAAACACATCCTTCTCACTGCCATCTTTCTTCAGGACCCAGATCAAGTACCACCTTCTCCTCAAAGTCTCTCTGACACTAGCCCTACTGTTAGTGCTCTCCTTTCTGAAATATATTGTATTTATGCTGTTTTTTATAAATGTATTTGTATGGCACTATAAATATATGTGTATCCATATATCTATTAATTTCCTGGGACTGCAAGCAAATAAAGTTCTCTTGGTGACTTCATTTTTCCATCTGTAGCTGGACACAACGTATTTTACTTCTTTCAAAGGGCTGTACAGAATAACAAACTAATTTCCAAACAAACAAAACATCCCAAAACAAAAACAATAAATAAATAAACTCGATGAATAGAATAGAAATAGTTATAAAATTGATCAGGGAGCTCTCTGTAGCCATGTAGATTCATTATTATAAAAGAAGTTCTGAACAAACACAAAGGAAATCAGCATCTAATAGTTTTCTTTTCTTAATGCAAACAAATTCTCATTATCCTTCCTTTTTCCTTTTATCCTTCTGTAGTTACATCTGCCAATCATTTCAAAAGATCCCCCTGTCTCAGCTGGCATTGCTCATCACTTTTCCAAGCTAGGCACTGCTAGTTACATTTTAGAAGTTGAGGGCAGAAAAGATCAATTAGATCTCTAGGCTTGTCCTCTGCCAGAACTGGGTTGAGTTCTCTGATAGGAGCCCTATCTGATGTGAAACTGATCCTACAATCGATCTCAACAGATGGACAGGAGTAAAAATGAAGTCCTTGTAAGCCAATTCCTCCACTCTCTTAATTATTGCTATTGCTCTCTACATTGCCTCCTATTTGGTCCCATCTTTTGAGTACTGAGGATCCCAGAAACACTATTCCTCTACATAATCATAACCCTCATTAAATTAAATGGAATAAGCTATCTTTCCCAACTCTTTTGTGGTGTTGCTTTTCTATACTATTAGTTCTTATTTGCCATTGTTTTCTATAAACCACCTTTTTCTCATTCTCATACTATTCCCTCCCCATTTTTCTCCTGTTCACTTCCTTCTCTTTCCAGGAGCTCGCCAGCACTTGCCATTTTCAAGGTTTCTCCCATTGAATATTTGTCTTTTAGATTATTATCCACTGGTATCTTTTTAGTTTTCAAAGATCTTCAGTCCCCTTCTAGAAACCCTTGCCAAGATTAGTATTCCTCCTTTATAATGTTTGCTAACTGTAGCTGTGATCAATGAACTTCTGGAGTGGGTTCATTTTGAAGTGTAATAGTCTATCTCTACAAGTTATTCTCTTCTCTTACCAGATTCATTCTATCATTTCATTAACAAGCTAATGTTTTATAATTTATTGTAATTTATTGCTAAGACAATGGAAATTTTCCTTCAAAGAGTTTCTGAAAAAAAATATGAGTTTTCTTGGTGAGTTCTTTAAAAGTGAGATATTTTCTTAATAAGTCCTTATAAGTTAAAAATAAAAATATATATTTAGGAATATATATAAAGAATTAAAATGAAGGAAAGAAGGGAGGGAAGGAGGGAGGGAGAAGAGCGAGAGGAGGGAAGGAAAGAAAGGAAGGAGAGAGAGAGGGAGAAAAGAAAGGGAAGGAAGGAAGGAAGGGAGAGAGGGAGGGAGGGAGGGAGGGAAGGAGGGAAGGAAAGAGGGAGGAAGGAAGGGAGGGAGGAAGGGAGGAAAGCAGGAAGAAAGGGAGGAAAGAAGGAAGAAAGGGAAGGAAGAAGGGAGGAAGAAATGGAAGGAAGAAGGAAGGAAGGAAGGAAAGAAGGAAGGAAGGAAGGAAGGAAGGAAGGAAGGAAAGAAGGAAGGAAGGAAAGAAGTAAGGAAAGAAAGAAGGAAAGAAGTAAGGAAGGAAAGAAGGAAGGAAGGAAGGAAAGAAGGAAAGAAGGAAGGAAGGAAGGAAGGAAGGAAGGAAGGAAGGAAGGAAGGAAAGAAGGAAGGAAGGAAGGAAAGAAGGAAGGAAGGAAAGTAGGGAGGAAAGAAGGAAGGAAGAGAGGGAGGGAGGGAGGGAGGGAGGAAGGAAAGAAGAAAGGGAGGGAGGGAGGAAGGGAAGGGAAGGAGGAAAGGAAGGGGAAGAGAAAGAGAGGGAGTTAATACAAGGATCAAATAAAATAGTCTATGAAGCCCTATTAAAAAACTTTATTTTACAAGTAAGAATATTAAGTGTTATTTTGTATCAAAAATTGCCCTTTCTGTGACTTTTTTTAAAAAGAAGTTTTTAAATATATCTATTCCTGGAAACTATAAATCTTTGCTTTAAGTTGCTAAAATCTTAGTATGAATAATTTGATTTTCTCCCGTGGGTCCATGAGAACTTTGGGAGATCAAAAAATGAAAAAAAAAATGCTAAAAAGGGGAGAAAAATTTTGCTCAGGTTTGGATCTGGGTACTGGCTAATAAAACACCCTGTAAAGGTACCAATGGAAAGTTTTTCTCAATTTCATAAGACCACAAGTTGGTGACTAAGGATTTCTTTTTTTTTTTTTAATTTTCAATGGTTCATGTTTAACCTATATTGGATTTCTTGCTGTCTTGGGGAAGTGAAAGGAAGAGAAGAAGAGTGAAAAGTTTGTAACACAATATTTTACAAAAGTAATTGTTGACTACCTTTGCATGTATTTGGGAAAATAAAATACTATTAAAAAAAGAAAAAGAAGATATAACAAAATAAAAATTCTAGCCCTTCAAAGGAGGAGGAGAAGAACCTTTGTTTTATCTTAACAAGAATGATTTAGTCAATGAAGAATTAAACTGAGATTCAAAGGACCTGGATTTTTCTGCTTGCAATGCATGAGTTTTTTCTGGGACTTAGAATTAATTCATCTGTGCTTCTTTTTCTCTCTCTTTGAGACAAAATCAATTATTTTTGTTTCCTTTCTTGCCAGAGATTCTGATGATAAAAGGTATAATATTAATAGAAGTTCTCTGAATCCATTATACTTTATAACATGGGAAGCATCCTCCAAGTAACAGAGTAGAACATAGCTGCATTACATGTAACATATTTTTTTTTTCTTTAACCTATCCTGAGTCATTTTTGAAATCTTTCCCTTTGAACCCAGAGTGAAGAATGTTATATGAATGGAAAGTTCAACTTGAAAAGAGCCTTAGAGTTACTCTAAAGAAGCTCCTAAGTTTAATTTAGGAATATTCAACAGATACTATGATTGTCACTTCATCCAGAATAAAGAAGCTATTCTCAATTCAGTTATGGAGGTGATTTTTTAAAATATTGAGCTTAAAAAATGGGGAAAAAAATGAAAATGACTATCATGGTTTCCAAAATAGGGAGCACTTTCTGAAAAACAAAAAGCAGGAGGTGCCAATGAACTGTATGTCATTTAGTCTCATTAAGGAACTGTTACTATGCAGATTGTTGATAGGATTAGATGTCACAGAGGGTCTAGCTTTCATCACAACCTGTCATGTCAAATTCTTTAATTGCAGATATCAGATTCAGTGCACGTAAATGTTTTCTTGACTTTCTCTACTTTCATGTCAATACTTAAAGAGCCTGTACTTAAGACATCTTACGCTAGGAAATAGCACAGTTCAACCAAAAATTTAACAGAACAAAAGTCTTCCAATCTGGGTGACCACCAACTGAAATCCTTTTGATCTGTGCTTCTCCTGAATGGCCTGGGATTTTATTCATCCAAACTAGAAGGAATTTTGTTATGGGATTATATTCTTTCCCTTATGAAAATTGATATGATAAGTGAGTGGTAGACCATGGATCACCTACTCTAGAGGTGGGCAGAGAACCACTGAGCTCTGTTTTTTTTATCAGACAGGCTTACTGAGTTGATGGAATCATTTGGAAAGAAAACGAAACATGTTGGAAATTACTATGATGACTTTTAGCTCTATTGCATCTACCCAAGAAGAGTGCTTTATCCTCTTCCTCTAATATCTGGCCACACAGTTCAGTATGAATAAGTCAAATTGACTTGATCCAGATAAAATAGATGACATGGTAACAGAAAAGAAAAATGTAGAGTGTATGGAGAAAATTACTTCAGTCCCTCAACCAAAATATTCCTTAATGAAGGAATTCCATCTTTGAAAACTAATTCGCAGGATTTCGGAATTGAAGCATATGCTGGGTATTGATATACACTGATATGAAATTTTCAGTCCTTATGATTACTAAGAGTTTTTTTTTCCTTTCCTTTGCAATCTTTTTTTATTCAATTATTTATTCAGCAAGATAAGATAGTGGATAGAGTATTAGACTTGGGGTCAGGAAGACCTGTATTCAAATCTCACCTATGAGACATACTATCTGATCATAGGCAAGTCATTTGATTTACTTTTCAGCCTCAGTTTCCTCATCTCATTATTTTATCATATGAGGATAATGATTACATCTATCTTTCAGGATTGCTGACAAAATCAAATGAAATATGTTTTGCAAACTTTAAGGCACTAGATATTGCTAATTATTTTAACTTGATGTGATACTTTTTTCAGTACCCCTCAAATAACACCAGCTACTCAAAGATAAGGTACAGCAGAAAAAAAAAAAGAATGGCTGCAGCACAAAATCTGAATTAAGATTCTACTTCTGACATTTAATATGTATGACCTTGCAAGACTAACATAACCTCTGTGAATCCCATTTTGTAAAAAGTTGAGTTTTAGGTTATATATCGCCTGAAATTCTTTTCACCCAAGCATCTATGATGCTAAGAGATTTCAAATAGCAGTAAATCCTACTTCTAAGAGAAAAGAAGAATAAATCACTTCCTTTTTGAAGGCATTTTAAATCAATCCACTTAGAGAAGATAGAGTTTAGTGTAAGAAGTCATATCCCATGCAAGAAAAGGAATTGTTGGTAGTATAGACTTTTTTGTTTTTTCAGTTAGTTGGCTATTTGGTTTTTAGAAGAATAAATCTTAATAAGATTGCTTAATATTTTCTTTTAAAACTGGATACTGACTTTTCTACATCTACAAAAATATTAGGACTAATGCTGGAACATTTTAAATGAAAAATTAAGAAAGAGCATGAATCAAGGAAAATCAGAAAGTTGGTTTTTTCCTCCTAAAAAAATAGGAGAGTAGATTAGGTCAAAGGAGAGAAATAAACATCCTCCCAAATTGACCATGGATGTATGACATATTATAGAGCAACAACAAAATTCATTTTAGTACACTGTCAGTACTATAACATAGCATGATTTATGGAATGTCATTAGAGAATGATAGCTTTATGTAGAGATCTTTGAAATTCATAACATACTTTACATACATAAATTGTTGAGTTTCACAAAGCCCATGTAAGTTAGATTGTGTTATTGTCATCTTATCGATGAGACTGAGGCTTAGTGAGGTCCCAGAACTGGTTCATGATCACACAACCAATAAGCATTAGAAGGTAAAAGTAAGCCTAAATCCTTTAGACTTCAAGGAAATATAGGACTTGGGGCACTTTATCATCCTGCTTAATTTAAAATGTTCTCACTGTCCTTGTAAGTATCAGAGGTAGAATTTAAATTTTTGTCTTTCTTATTCCAAGTCTAGCATTCTATCCACTACATAAAGACACATGAAATAAATGTCAGTCAATGAACCAAGAAGAGAGAATAATTAAACACTTAGGCCTAGGATTCAAGTCATTGCGGCTGATTACACAAGAAATTAGGATATGTCCAACTCCATGAGGCAGAAGCTCATCTACTTGCATAAAAAGGCCATGCAAAATGACATTTTTGCCAATCAGTGAGGCCCATCCTTGGCCTTTTGTTCACCATAGTATATCCAGGGCATGCTGGACATCTTGCTCCATTAATTAAGAGCTCCATTAATTCAAGGATATGCATTAGTCATGATTGATAAAGTGCTGTGAATTCCCTCACAGTTCCTATCACACCCTGTGATAGGATTTCTCCACAACTCGATGACTCCATGGCAACATCACCATACCTATATCACTCAAGAACATCCATGGCTTCCCACTCTATTTCTGACATTGATAAAGTGTCAGAGCTAAAATTAAAATGGAACTTTTTAGAGCATTATTGTGTTGAAGGCAGTCTAGAAGAAAAATTAGAACTATTCCCTACAGGGAAAGCAATTGTCTCCATTTTTATCAGCAGATACTGATAAGGAGCAAAGCTGGAGCCAGGATGTTGCTTAAGTCTAATAGAAGGAAAGTAAAGTTGAAGAGATCCTTAGACTCCTTAAAAGAATTAACAAATCAAATTGATGATTGTTCATGCAATATTAAAATTTTTTCTTTTACTTCATTTCAAAATGTACCTCCTTCTTTTGGGAATAAGCTAGGTCAGTCTGGCCAAATGGAGACTAAATTTGGGAGGATGTAAAGGAAGAAAAGCTTAAAAAGATGAGACAGGAAAATATCTTAGGATTCAATCCCCAGGAACAGGTTTCTTCAAGAAAGCAATACTTCTAGTCCAGATCAATGAATGGAAACTGGAAACAATGAACATTCCCTTTTACCTGGAAGACTTTTTTTAATAAGCATTTAGAGGAAGAAAAAAAGTATTTTAATTTTCATTCATAAATTCATTTTTTTTGTTTTCTTATTTAGAAGAATTAAGTAAAAACAACTTCTTATTCTTCACTTGTGCATATAACCGCAAGAGAACTTCCTTCTCTTCTTGAGTTAATGATCAACCACTGTGACTGCAGTGAACAAAATCAAGAACAACAAAAATATACACTTTATCAAGCAAATAAAATAGAGATCCCATAGTTGTTACTAAAATGTAAATATTGTCGCTTACCTGAATGGCTCTAACATTGGAAGCTGGCTGTTTAGACATATTCAAGAAGTCTTATCCCTGAAAAACAAGTAAGAAAATGTTAGAGCCTGAAGCATTCAGATTCTCCACCTTGATAAACTGGAATTTAACTCATAATTCTACTGGGCAGTCATACCTTTCACTGGTCATATATCCTTTCAGTCTCAGTTTTCAAAGTTACTTAGCTATTCCCTTTTCAAATACCTAAGGGAGAGGGAACACCTGAGCTTTCCTTATAAATGATTCATAGGAAGAAATGATGATCTCCCTTGCACCTAATGTTAATGAGAGGCAATCAGAAACTATCATCTCCTTGCCCCATCCTGCCCATATAAGGAGAGCAAAGAAAAACCATTGTAGGTGGTGACCGTCCATTACCATTGTGGGTAGTGACCCTCCATTTTTATCTATCTCCATGGCAAGCTTTCCACTTAAAGCTGGACTTGGTGAATGAGGAAGGTGATGAGAAACACTCCCCTGAACTTCTCTGATACTTGTTATCTAAATCATCCCGCTGGTGTTGGGCTGCTCTGTTATTAGTTGTAACTTTATGTGCTTTACTCACCCTCATTAGATTGTGAGTTTGGGGAGGTTCCATTTTATTTCAGGGTGCTCAATGTCTACCACATTGTCTTGCACACAGAAAGTAACTATTAAATGTTTATTTGAATAATAAAATCTTAATGGGCAGCTAGGAGGTGCAATGGATCCAGTGCCAGCCTTGGAATCCGGAGGACCTGAATTCAAGCATGGTCTCAGTCACTTAGTAGTTGTGTGACCCTGTACAAGCCATTTAACCCTGTATGCTTCAGTTTCCTCATTGTAAAATGAATTGGAAAAGGAAATAACAAACCACTTTCAAACATTTGCCAAGAAAACTCCAAATAAAATCACAAAGAATCAGACTTAACTGAAGATATAGAATTGGAAAGAAACTCAGAGGCCCTCTAGTCCAATTCCCTAATTTTATAGATGAAAATGTGAGATCATGAAGATTAAGTGATTTGCCCACTTAAGAAAACAATTGTATGTTCTTTAATTTTGTGCGTGTCTTTTTATCTACTGACCCTGTATCTTGTTTCTTCATGTTTACCACAGTACTACAGTACCTTACACATAATACTTAGAAATGCATGGATTTCAGTGCCAGAAAACACTTTAGTGATAATCTAGTTAAATCCTTATTTTTATAGTTGAAAAAATTGATATCTTCATCAAATTTTGGTTGATTTCTTTTGGATTTTAACAAGCATTGTTTCTCTCCTTTTAACAAGAAAATACTACCCTTAAAGGGTATAGTTTTTAATCTCATATTTGTATATCATTCAAAGTTCTTAAAATATTACCTTCATAATTCTGTGATGTAAGTATTGTGAGTATAATAATCACCGTTTTACAAGTAATGTAAGGCTGAGAGGTTACGTGGCTTGCTTAAAGTCACACAGCTAGTAATTGCCCAATTTCAAATGGCCAAATTCAGTTTTCCTGCCTACAAGTCCAATATCCGTCTTACTATACCTTGTAGCATTTCAGTTTAATTAATGTTACATCATTTGTTTAAATCTCTGAGATCTGGAAAGTTCTTTCTTAGTACTGGACTTTCTCCACGCTAGTCCACAGTATGTTTGGAAAGAGAACCAGGTTTGCAATAAGAGAGATTTAGAATCTACTTAATAATTTTGTCATTTGGGAAAGGGGTGGACAGAGAAAGAGAAGAAGAAAAAAAAGTTTGTTAATTGAAAATAGATAAAAGTGGATCACTCAGAGGAAGCTCCCTCTGAACCAGGAAGGAATATCAAACAGGAAAGGTTCTGGAAGGTGACAAACCTCAAAGACAACATTCTAAGAAAAGGCTTCTGCCAATTCTAGTCTTAAGACCCTTTGCTGGAAAAAGTACTGTAACACTCCAACTAGAAAGAGCACCAATACCCAGCCAAGTTAAAGTTTGGAAGGGATGAAGATAGCAACTATCCACCAAAAAAATGAACCAAGGCAACACAGAAGATTGACCTGTCCAGTATACCTCCTGAGAAGAGCCCAGTGGCTGAGTGACTGCCTGTTCAGTTATTAGCAGCCAAGCCTAGTGAGAAGCTAGTTTAACAGCCAAGTGACCTATTTGGCACAAACACCAGATTGGCCATCCAGCGTCCCCTATAAGGAGAGCTGTCCATCCAGCAGAAATGCCATGCCCTGCAAGAAGCCAGTCCAGTTGAACATCATCGGAGCATCATTGGTACCATAACAAGTGGCAAAATTCATGAGATTCTCTGGAAAAGAAAAAGCATGAAGGCTCTGCTCATAAAGTGTTGTGAATTGTTTATGCATGTGTACCTTAATGCTATTGTACTGGAAAAGACCCTGGCATTAGGAAAGATTGAAGGCAAAAAAGAAAATGGGATGGCAGAGGATAATATGGATAGATAATGTCATGAAAACAACAAACATGAGTTTGCACAGACTTTGGAAGATGATGGAAGAGAGAAAGGCCCGGCATACTATGGTCCATGGGATCACAAAGAGTTGGACATGACTGAATGAATAGCACCAACTTTGTCTATGTTAACTCTCCCCATATGAACTATGGGTATATTTGTGAGAAACCATGCCTCACATTTTGGAAGAAAATGCTTTGTAAATATTGTACTTGCTCTGCCAATTGAGTAAATTCCTTTTCTTAAAAAATTAATAAATAACTGCATCATTTTGGGAAAATCATTTAGTTTCAAACTCTCGGTTTCCTCATCTGTAAAATGACGTTAAAAATTCTGTCCCCAACTCCATCAAAGGGTTACTATGAAACCAAATGAAATAATTTCAATATCTCCACTGGTTGAAATCCTCCCTTAAAGAAATCCCAGCTTAGGCGCTACTTTCTAAAGGACATCTTCTCCAGTACTCCAGTTCCCTCCATACCTAAGTCTTTCCTGTTCTCTAAAGAACTTTTAGGTTCTTTACATACTAAGGATTTAGAGCTGGATAAGAGTTTTTCAGGTCATCTAGTCCAATTCCCTCATTTGTAGGTCCTTAAAATTGGCTTACCCAAAGTCACATAGTTAGTAAAGTACAGAGCTTAGTTTTGTACATAGACATTTATACATTTTCTTATTTCAGAGCCAGTTCCCTTTCTAATATTCCTTGTTATACTGATCATATTCTAATTTATATTCAAGCAATCTGTGTGCATGTTTTATCCCTGCCTCCTTAGACTGTAAGTACTTTGAGGACAAAGTTTGTTTGTAATTTTCTCTGTGTATCTTCAGTGTCTTGCACAGAACAGCTTGTTAAGAAATACTTGTTGGCATTATAGGATCATAAGAGTATTATAAATCTCAAGCTGTAAGGAATATCAGAGGCCATCTAGCTCAATCTTCCCCATTTTAAAGATAAGGAATCTCAGTCCCAGGGTGAATTGACTTGACCAATATTATATAGACAGAAGTGGCTTATACTTTCATTTTGTATCTCTAGAATATTCTTTGTTGCTAATAACTGTAGGTTCATAAAGGTTTCCTGAATTTAATTTATGTGTAGAGGTAGCCATGGCACAAAGAGTCAAACCCAATTGGTGAATGATCCAGGAAAAGTAATCCATTCCAAAGGTTTAAGAGGAGAAGACAATATGCCTTTCTCTCTTATTCTCCTTCAGGTGTATTCCCCCAAGGTTCTTCTAGCTTTCCTTTGGAATTCAAGTAGGAAGAATATGGGGAGATTTCTCCCTAGAAGCAACAATGGGAGTCAAACATTGAACAGTAGGAGCCCAAAATTGTATTCTTAACTGCCTCTTCTGCTTTATGTTTCTTTCTCTGAGCACAGGGCAACATATAGCAATCCTAAGAGATAGCTATTTCCAGCTTCAGTGATGGCTCATGATTACAAGATCTGGATACCAGTTGATCAATGGAAAGAGAGAACTGAATGTATACTTCTCCTGGAAGAAAAGACGACCGCTGCCTGGGGAATTAGCTGTGCCCTGGTTGGCCAAAAGAACTGTACTCCAGGTAATTTTTTTTCAAATCTTGCAGACTAAAATGAAAATGACATCTGTTAGCAGTCCCACAACTCTCCTGAGAGTCTGTCCTATATCATAAGAGTATAACAGAGGCATCTGTTGTTCTGAACAAGAAATGGAAAGAAAGTAGATTCCCATTGGTTAGATAATGGCTCAATAAACTGTTGCATATGAATGTAATGGAACATTACACTGCAGCAAGCAAAATAAATAAATAAATGTATGAATAAATAAATAAATAAATAACTGAGCATTAAGAGTACAGAGAAGCATGGAAAAATTTGCATAAATTGATGGAAAATGGATCCAGAAAAGCACTACAATGTACAATGACTGCAACATTGTGGTTTGGAAAGAATCACAAAACAGTTTTAAAATGAATTTCATAATACTATGAAGAATGAGGCAAAAAAACACCTTATCCTGGTCTTTTGCAGAAATGAGGAGGACAGGAAATAGAGAGTCAATAGATTCAGGACACTACATATAAAGTTTGGATTTTTTAAAAAAATATATTATTAAGTTTAATTGAATGTTTTCTTTTTTTTTCTTTTAAAAATCTTTATTTAAAAGGCTGATGGGAGTGGGGAGGGAGTAAAACAGGGGGAAAACCTAAGTGATACAATTACAAAGATTTCAAAATGTATTTCAAAGGAATAAGACAAATTCAGTTGCGTGGAAAGGGGAAGCAGTTATAATGGGGGCTCATATATAGGTATTATTGATAATATGATTTGGTAGATTCTAATTTAAAATAATTATTCTTGCTAATAAGATGCTAAACCACTAGTTAGTAACTAAATATAGTTGCTAATCTATTTCAGAGGGAGTTCAAGTGTTAACATTTTCTGCAGGTTAAAATTTCATTGCAAAGTTTCAGTGACAGGATCCTATATAGGCTCAACTTGAGAGTGACTTACTGCCTAACAACAATCAAAGTTCACACTATTTAATAACAATCAAAGTGATTATAAAAACAAACACAAAGTGATTTTTTTTCCTGTCTTGTCTGTAGCTAAAAACAGAATAAATTATGAACATAAATATTGGTACCTATGAACATTGTGGAAGGTAAAGTATAGGAGAAAGGGATTTGTAAAACATGTTTATGTTGTCATGTGTCTACATGAAACAAAACAATCAAAAGAGGAAATGCTACTAATCATTTTTGCCATCAAACCTGCAGGTGGTTGATGTTATGAAGACAAAACAGGTGAATCATTGCCTTGATGTTGTCTAGATACAAGCTTCCTTTATGCACCTTTGTATCTTATTGATATTTTGATTCTTTTTTTTTCTGTTAGCCCATTTCCAGATTTTAAAAGTAATAATGAAACAGTAGATTTGAGGATATGTTTGCTGTATTGTATGTAGTTTGATTGAATGCCACCTCTTTTGTTTTTCTTGCTTGAATTTAAATCAACAAGTATTGGTTAAGTGTCTAGGATGGACCAAGCAGCAGGCTCTAATACAAAGGCAAAATGAAATTTCCCCTGGTTCCAAGGAGTTCATATATAAGTAAATACAACTATATATGTGTGTGTGTATGAGTGTATAGATAGGTATATAGAGAAATATGTATATATAATCTATATAGAAGAAATATGTAGCCATATATATACATATTTATTTATAGATACATATATTAGTATGTATATGTATATATGCAAAGTACATACAAAATTTCTAGAGTTGGTGGGGAAGATAGTAAGAACTAAGAGGAACGTACATTTTCAATGGTGTTGAATTGTTGGATCTAGGACACAATGGAATTCTCAGAGGAAAACTATAGTACTGTGATGTTTAATACATCTATACTCAATAGCTATTTAAAGTCCTACAAATCCACAATCCCCTAATGGATCTTAAATGTATTCAGAAAAATGTAGTTGAAATTAGAAATTAAACAAATTTTAAAAGACCATACTCCAAAAGCACATTTAAAAATATTATTTATAATCTAAGAACATAAACCATATCTTAGAGGTAGTTAAGTGGCAAAATGGATAGAGTGCTAGAATTGAATTTCAAATCTCATCTTTTATACTAACCAATTGTGTGACTGTGTAAGTCACTTAATCTATGCCTGCCTTAATTTCCTTATCTGTAAAATGGAGATAATAATAGCACCTACTTTTCAGGGTTGTTGTGAAGATCAAATGAAATAATATTTATAAAGTGCTTTGTAAGCCATTAAAATCCTATACAGATCTGGCTGTTGTTATTATTATGTTACTAAAGGTGAACGTTTAAGTCTCGAATAATGTTATGATACAGCATGGTATAATTGATAATCATTGTACAAGTGGTTGTGTACAAAAATTTCATTACTCTGTGGCCATGTTGGTGCTTTGTTGCTGTTTAGTCATTTTCACTCATGTCTGATTCTTTGTGAATCCATTTAGGGTTTTCTTGGAAAAGATTTTTTCAGATGAGGAAACTGAGGCAAACAGGGTTAAGTGGCTTGCCCAGAGTCTCACAGCTTATAAGTGTCTCAGGACTGATTTGAACTCAGGAAGGTGAGTCTTTCTGACTCTAGACCTGGCACTCTATACCAGCTCAAGCTGGTAATGATCCTGTCCAAATTTTGCTATATTGGTTCTCAGACTACAAGGATTGAGTACGAGGTGGAAAAATCCCTAAGTCCTAGTCCTGATTCTGGCATGCCTGCTGTATGAGCAGGAACAAGTCATTTAATCACTCCATAACAGACACAGTTATGCACAAGCTGCATCCTGAGAAGATGTTTCCATACAAGAAGTTCCCTGCAGAAATGAACTCACAGATCTGCACCAGAAAGGAGGGTTCTCCCTCAGACAGACAGAGAGACAGATCCAGAGACAGAGAAATGGATGCAATCACAGACAGACAGAGAAGAGAGATAGAGACAGAAAAGAGAGGATAGATGATAGATATATAAATACATACAGAAATACAGAAAAACATAAACACATGGATAGACAGACAGATATGGACAGTTATACAATGAATTTATTTTTAGATGAGGATAATCATGTTAAGAAAGGAAAGGCCGCTGGATTTGGCATCAGAGGACCTGGATTTAAATTACAGTTCAGCTTTGGGTGAGTTACTTTAATTCCCTGATCCCCAATTTTTACATCTATAATATGAGGGAATGTAATTGGACTAGATGATCCCTAATCCTGCTTTCAGTCCTATACTAACTGCTTAAAAAGTGAAAAAGTTCACATGGAGAACCATGAAATTGTTTTTACCAAGTTTTTCATTGTATTATCTGAACTAACACCTAATTTTGATCTGTAATAAGCATCTTCTAAGTCTTCTGTTCCACTAATGTTTTCCCTTGTCTTCTTGTACATTTCTGAGCATTATAGATGGATTATAGTTGGGGGTCAAACCTGCTACACAGTTCAGATATACATACAAATCTCTCTGACACATACCTTAAGCTGTTTTGAATGTCTACAGGAAGTTGGTCAGATTCCAACCCTAACTCCTAAGAGAAGGTATACGAATGACACATTTATATAAATCTCTTAGGCGGCTGTTCCTGCTGTCCTCATTTACTTCCAGAGAAATCAGGGCAAAAGCAGACCAATGAGTAAAAATAGACAATATTTCCTGGCTGTTTCCCTGTCCCTCTGCTCACCTCCATTATTTTACTGAATGCTGCTTCATCTTTCTAACACATTTTCAAACCTTTTACCAAAACTATACCACAGACAGATTTACTCATACCACATCCCAAGGTCTTATAAAGCTCTTTAGTTCAAGAATAATGTCCCTTTTGCTTTTAGTATTCTGCTAAAATTTGGAAACTATATAACCAAAAAATCATCTATTGATTTTGATTTTCAGAAACACCTTACTGAGCTGGATACTCTTCCCAATTTAGGATGAAAAGATGAAGTCTGTCTATTGGCTACTCCACACATTAACATTAACCTTTCATGGATTTTATGCTGAGTCATATAAACTGGAAATTGTGCAAGCCCTATATTTCAGGTATTTAACATTCTCCTTTTAAAGCAAACTTGTTATACATCCTAGCAAAATCATATCAACCAGGTGAATAGTTGTTAATTACATTGGAAGGACTCATAAAAGAAATAAAGCAAGGTTTGGAGAAATTTTTATTAAAAGGTCAAATATAAAGACAAATCTAAAACCCATAGGGAATTATCTTCTGCCTGGCAGTTAAATATAATTCCTGAGAAGGGTGTAGAAAGATGTGCAGCTGTCTGGAGTAACTGACTTCTTGTTCAATTTGCCTCAAATATGCTGACGAAGGGGGGGGGACAGTAGGAAAAATATCCTTATTCTCTCCATGTTTCATAATTTGGTGCTAACAACAACAAAAAGAACAGTCAATAAATGCTACCCTCTTACCCATACTGTATATAGATGCACACTGTTACAACAACAGGATCATCGATAGATTGGACAGGAACTGCACCACTTAAATAGAGGCTAGCATTCAGAAGAATATTAGAAACATTTAAAACTTTTCTGAACTTGAAAAGGTGTAATAACACATAGCCACTGCTTTGCATTGTAGTCAAACAAAAGCAATATTATAAATTTTCTCAAACCACCACCCTTCTGATTAAGCATCATAGCCTCTTAGAAATGAGACCCAAATCTGTTTGCAGCAGTTTGCCTACTTTAATTCATCCCAAATTTACAGCATTTTTTCAGGTCACACTTATTTCATTCCAATACTTTGGCTTTTTTTTTTTTTTTTTTTTTTGGTTGTTGTTTGTTTGTTTCACTAGATAGGAGAAGAGCTTTCAGCTAAACATCCCTTTGGAGCCAAACAAACTTAAAAAAAAAATGCCTAAAAGCCATTGCAATGTACAATCAACTCACAAATCAGCTGCCCCTGTTCCCTGCCAACAAGCAGACAAAGCTGTGAAAGGAGTTACCACTTCAAAGTCATTTATGAAGGAATTCGTCCTAGAAGAAAGCCCAATTTCCACAGCCAACTCCTTTAGCTTACCTGGTTTATTTATTTATTTAGTGCATAAGGGGGGGAAAAAAATCCAAGCAGTCAGGTGAGCGAATACAACAATGCTTCCTGGAGGCTGGGAAGAAGATACTGTCTTCAGTAAGCTGTGATCTTGTTTCTGGTTCTCTTCATGTGGCTGAAATAACTCAAGTGCTCTGTGTCCCAGCCGGCACTGAGAGTCACTCCAGCCTGGAGTAGAACTCTGTTTGGAAGTAAAGTGTTAAAAGAGAATTCCTGTCATTGCTTACAGTTGTTCTTCCTAAATATAGAGTTTGACACAACTCATAACTCCATTCCCTCTAAAAGGCTCGGCCATGCTAAAATCAGGGCTCAAATATCAGTAGTAAGTGTCTAAGAAAACACCTTGGGCTGTTAATTCTCTGGCCTCCTCTTTCTCACAGCTGATGCTGTATCTTTTTATGCAGTCTGAAGGGGGCATTTCAAAGTGTGAGAAATAGAAAGTTTCCAGAACTGGCTCTGTGGGCAGATTGGAGTAAGTGCCCAATGCAAATGTGATCCCAAAGCACTAAAAACAATAAACAGTGTTGATAAGAGGTTTAGGAAAATGTGAAAAGGGTCCAGACTCAATAAATGAGATGACACATACTTAATGTAATACAGGATTATGCAGCTGTTCTCAACTTTTGTTTGTTTGTTGTTTAATGAACTCCTTTGACAATATACTGAAATCAATGCTTCCTTTATCAGAATCATGTTTGTTGTCTACATTCTTAATTGGAAAAAATGCTGTCACTTAGAGATAGTGAAAATAAAGATTAAAAAAAAAATTCAAGTTCACAGACTCATTAAAATCTATCTACAGATCCTGTAAGAGTTAAGAATCCTTGGAATGAATACTGGCTATGAAATCAAAGAATCAAGGTTAAAAATCTTTTACTACTTTTGAGATGTTGGACAAGTCATTTGACTTTCCCTAGATTTTGGTTATTTGTAAGATGAAGAGATTGAAGTAAATGATTACATTCATTAAATAAGCGAGTTTTCATCAGTATTGGCCATTTTGGGGCTTCCCCTTATTCCTAATTCACAAAATTGGCATTTTCACTATACAGTATGTTCCCTTAATACATATATTTTTGAAGGAAAAAATTACAATTGGGAATAATAATTGCAAAAGGAAAACCCATTGTGTTACCATAAAGATAGATGTATTCTACTCTAAGAAAATCTTATGGACAAATCTCCTAATCCACTAAATAGAAAAATTATAATTGGACTTTACAGAAGTTCTGCCCTTTACAGTAGTAGGATTCACTATAGTGCCTTTGAATGGAATGAATTGTCAGTTTGCTTCAGGAAATATTTTGTTGCTCTATTTTGTAGTGCTTTCTTCAGGGTAATCCAAAAGCATTACTGTATTTTTGAGCTTGGGACACATTGTGCTTCAAATATTTCCAGCCCTATGATTTTGTAAACATGAGCACTTCCTTCACATATTACAAACCATTACTCTCAGTACCTTGAGTAGATCATCATTGCTCTGGCCAATCTGATGGTGGCCCTGGCTAAATTTGGCAAGGCTAGTCTTCAGATTAAAGATACCCACAGTCCATCACTGAGCCCCTACTAAAAGCTTTTCTGGCTTGGGAGAATGTACTAGCTTGTGCTTCATTGTTATGGTCTTATGGAACTCATGATGAGATAACACAGGATTTCAGTGGAGGCCTGGTTAAATCAAAATTTAAAAACTATAAGAATAATAGCTTGCAGTTAAATAGTACTTTAAGATTTACAAAGCATTTTATGAACATTTCATTTGATCCTCACAACCATGAGAGGAAGGTGTTCTATTATCCCCATTTTACCAATGAGGAAACTGAGGCAGACAAATTAAAGGACTTACCCAGGATCACATGGCTAATAAATATCTGAAACTAGATTTGAACTCTGGTCTTCCTGAACCCAGTTTCTGCATTCTATTCACTGTGCCATTCAACTGCTCCCAAAACACATTTATTCAGATCTCATTTGACCTAATTTTTTTAAAGGAATAAGAAAAGTTTGACTTGGTTTTGACCAACTTATTAATCAGTTAAATGAAAAGGCAATATTTTGATTCTGTATATTTAGGCATTCAGCTGATTTACATGGCTTGGTTCTGGTTTTTGCCTGATTATTCAGTCTGACTCACGTGCCCATTTAAAATATGATTTGATCTATAAGGATTCATTTTTACATACCACCCTTCTAAAACACATTTCTGTGGTGAGAGAGTTATTCTCCTGCACTTAAAAAACAGGTACAGGCTTTGAAAACCTTAATGCTTTCTCAGAAGTGTTTGGCTTCTCCCATTGAGAACCAGAGAAGTCAACTATAGAAATGACCACCCTGGGCCCCTCTAACAATATACTCAGTTCTGAGATGAGATACTTAAGATTCCCAGGCTTTCACTCCTCACTTTGTACCAACTATCAGAGTCACTTCTTTAGGTTATAATCTCATTGTTTCATAAATCTGAGGCTGAAACATTGTAAATCATCTAGTTTAATCCCATAATGTCATTAGCATGTCTGCATCATAGGATCATAGATTATAGAGCTTGGAAAGAAGGGGAAAAAAACAAGCATTTATTTAGCACTTAATACGACTGTGCTTTATATAATTACTGCTCATTTTATCCTCATAGCAATTTTCTGAGATAGGTGCTATTATTATCCCCATTTTACAGCTGAGAAAACAGAGGCAGATAAAAGGTTAAGTGACTCCACGAGGGTCATACTGTGGCAATTAGAGTCATACTAAGAGCTAGTAAATATCTAATGCTGGATTTGAACTCTAGCCTTCCTGGCTCTAGCATTCTATCCTCTAAGTCACCCAGCTGCTTTCTATCTAGAAGTATAAGTGATTACAGAGTCCAATTCATGGCATCTATAAATTTTCTTTTATTTACTTTATGAATATTCTATAATAAGCATGAATTTATGCTGATACAACATATGTTCTTTAAAGACAAGAACCATTTTCTTTTCATCTTTGTATCTCAAAACCCAACATAGTACAGTAAGTATTTAACAAATGTTCATTGAAATAAAGTTGAGCATATATTTTTACCATGTTTAACATATATTGGATTACTTACTATCTAGAAGAGGGGGTGGAGGGAAGGGAGGAAATTGGAATAAGGTTTTATAGAGGTTAGCATCAAAAATTATCCATGCAAATCTTTTAAAAATTAAAAAGCTTTAATAAAGAAGCACAAAAAAGAAAAAAAGTTGAGTTAAATTTACTATATGAGTTTTAAATATTTAGCTTGTAATGTCAAATTATGACATTAAACTAATAACTATCATCATTTTAAAGTCTCAATTATGACCCTTCTGTCTCAGGCACATTGTCTTCTAAGAATTATTCACAATTTGGGACAAAAACAAGTAAAAAACTAAATGACAACATGGAAAAAAAGAAAATGAAAAAAAATTATTCAATATATAACATCTGTAAAATTGTCTATAAATGGATGCCTCTGAAACACTGAAATAATTGAAAATTGAAATAATCAGCAAAATGAAAATCAATTAGACTAGATGTCAAATTTAAGAAAGAAAAATTATCTTTAATTCCATAGTCTTAGTGACCTGCTTTATATTGCCCAAGTGAGTAGTAATTAAAGATACATTCAAATGTTAGTTAATTTGGGTTTTTTTAAATCTTCACCATGCCTGTCTTTAATGGTAACAGGGTTACTGGTCACCTGTCTTAATGCTTCCTAAAGATGTTTTTCCTTCCTTTTCTAACATGGTCTAATAGTTTGAAAAGGAAAAATAGCATAAGCATATGGTTCAGATATTGAATATTTCCCCCTGTTCACTTCTTACCCTAGAACCATTTCAGAACTTCTTCAGCTTTGGTTAAAGGCATTGATGAATTTCAATGCAATTGCCATTGGAGCTCCTAAGTAGGCATCTAACATATATTAAAGGAAAGAACTCTTGATTTGACAGTAACAAAAAATGAAATTAAACCAATATTATAGATTCTGCTTCAGAATTAGATGTGTTCTCTGACAACATGGAATTCTATCATGAAAAGAATAATATACAGTCATAATATATTTTGGAAATAATTAGATTCTCAATATGAATAACTTTTTTTTTTACTTCAGACAAGGAGAAAAAAATGATGATTTCATTTCATGTATTGCCAGGAAAAAACTCCTGAGGCTGCCTACGAGTAGAAGAACAAACATAAGTAGGATGGAGTATCAAGAAAAATAAAGGGTTTTTTTTTGTTTGTTTTAAATTTCCTTTTACTGGCAAAGACAGGCCCAAAGTCTGAAAAACTTTATCAGTTTGCTGAGATATGTGTGTACCCATACAACACATCTATACATCCATAACATGTGTAGGATACTATATATACTATGCATAATATATATACATGTGAATATATGTATTACACACATATATAGTTACATATACACATATACACACATACACATATCTATATCTAAGTATGTCCTCTTTGCCTCAGTTTCCCCATCTATAAAATGAACTAGAGAAAGAAATGTCAAACCACTCCAGTATCAAGAAAACTCCATATAAGGTCACAAAATTCACACTGGACATGACCAAAAAACAACTGAACTGAAAACACAAGGGGAGAGTCAATAATGTTTCCCCTTGACTTAGATTTCTCTCAGTGCCTTTCCCACTTCTACTCCCTCAAATATCCATGAAATAATATAATTCAGAAATTAGAAGATCCCAGAAACCCAGACAGTTGTTACTTAAATAGATTCTACATAGAAAATGACTAGATGTAGTTTAGTCATCATAGATTAAAGTCAAAAAACTTATAGAATTTCTAACTTAAGCTAGGGTGAGGTATAAGACAACTGTCCAGAAAATTCAGTTCAAAAAAGAAATTTGAGCCTAATGGGGCATTAGGTTTTTAGTCATTGATGGGATTCATGAATTATGGTTTTGAGTGACTGACCCACAGAGTATCTTGAATCTGGGGGAGCCTAATCTGAAGGACCCATTCTACAAAGTGCAGAGTTTCCTCCGATCCTATGATCTTGAATATTGCCATTGATAAATAACATTGAAGAAGCTAGGTGGTATTAGTCATAGATCATTAGGCTGAGAGTCTAGAAGATAAGTTCAAATTTAATTTGCCCAAATACTGGACAATTCAACTTCTGTCTGCTTCCATTTCCTCAATGTTAAAATGAGGATAGCTCCTATTTCCCAGAGTTTTTATGAGGAGATATCTATAAAAACCTTTGCATTATACCTGACACATAGTAGGTGTCTAATTAAATGCTTGTCTCCTTCCTTCCTTTCTAATGTTCATTCTTATTTTACTTTTCTTTCCTTCTATTTTCTTTTCCCCTCATATGTCTAGGAGCCAGTCATGTATAAAGTTTGCACTTAGATTTGTATGCTAAATTTAGACAAAGAAAATGGCCTTTGTTCATTATGCAAGAAAAACATTTTGCATTATGGATTATAACAGGGAAAAATCAATGGATATAAATATATTGTCCTTTGCTCTCTTTCCAGTGTTTATAAGCTATTAACAATTAACTCTTGGAAGCCCATTCTTGGAGAGCACCATATTTGTAGCTGATATATTCCTCATGGTCTGCTTTGCCAGTTTTTTTAAGGGGAAAGGGGGGAATTGGTCCTCAAGTAATAATCCTTCCCCCAAACACATAGTAGATGCTTAATAAATGCTTACTGAGTGACAAGTTATGTTATTATAGGTTAAATTATTTACATATGTGTCATATCCCCAATTAGACTGTCAGCTCCATGAGGGCAGGGACTGTTTCTTGCCCACACTATACTACCTAGGATAAGGGTCTGACATAGCAGGCATTTAATTTTGGTAAAGTGCTTTTAACTGTGTCACAATATTAACATAGTCTAATGTTAATTACATACATTTTTAGGTCTGTTGCTTCAAAGCTGCTAAATATCACTTGACATATTTTCTTTTGTTTATAAATACATTGTGCCTTTTATTATGGCACTGCAAACACTCTGAGACAGGTACATGTTGCTATATCACTTATTACTTTCATTTAGAAAATGTGTATTATAGTGAACATCTGGAGGGTTTTCAGACTAATCTCAACTGTTTCCTTCTACTCGAGACCTACCCTAATCCCTCTAATTGCTTGCACACCTTCTCCTCCATTATCTTTTTTTATTTATGAGGGAAATTCACTCATTCTTCCTAATTTCTTAGAAAGAAGCAATTCATAGTTTGACACATGTTGACAAATGTTGAAAATAGAGCCACTTAGAAGAAGGGACAATTTCATCTTTTTTTTTTGGACAGAGGTGTACATTTACTGTAAATTAAAGGCAGGAAAAGGGAATAAATATTTTTATTAGGTCTCCTATGTAATAGGAGCATTACTAAGAACTTTAAATGAATATCTCATTTGATTTATACCTAAAAGACACCAAATAAATGATTTTCAAATGACCAAATTAAAAACTGTCTTAGAAGACGCTTAGTTAATTTGTAGTAGCAATTTTTGTAGAAGAAGATTTTTCAGAGAAGATTGGGTGTGGAATATTGTATATCCTAAGAGACACAGAGCACAGAATATGAGCATTGAAAGATGCATTCCTGTAGTTCAATCCATAGGAAAAAAAATTCCCCACTATAATATATTCTTTCAATAGATCATCAATCCTCTGCTTAAACACAACTAAGAGGAAAGAACCCATTATCTCTTGAGACATTCCATTACCTTTTTGGACAGCTGTAACTATTAGAAAGTTTTTTTTGCAAATTCAAAACTAAATTTGCCCCTTTGCAATTTCTCTATTCATTGATCATGGTTCTGTCCTCCAAGGGCAAAGAGAGTAAGTCACATTCCTATTTAATTTATGACCCATTTGAGTACTTGGCAATAGCTATCATATCTCCCAAGTCCATATGTTAGTGTTTTCTCTCAAATTATTTTCTCCCATTCAGTTGTTAGTATCTGTTCTCACTATTTTTTAACCTATTGAATAACATATCTCATATGTACCTAGTTATAAGCATAGTCTTCCCCATTAGAATACTTTTTTGAAAGGCAGGGAATTTTTTTTGTCTTTCTTCATGTTTCAAAGCACAGTACCTGGGCCATAGCAAGAATTTAATAAATACTTATTGACTGACTGACTACTCTGAATTAAGCAAAAAAAAAAAAAAACAGTTCTGAATTTAATTATCTTCTTTAGTCTACATCTTTCCAACTTTTCCAAAAGAATACTGTGAGATAATTTATTAAAAGTTTTTTTAAAAATCAGATTATTTGCTGTTTTTAGGAGAAGGTAGAGAGAGAAGAAGGGTAAAAATGTGGAATTCAAAATTTTATAAAAGAAAAATATCTTTACATGTAATTTGAAAAAACAAAATATTATTATTTTAAAAAGGAAAAAATCCAAATTAACTATATCCATAATATTCCTCTAATTTACTATCAAAAAAGGAAATGAGGTCAGTCTGAAATGATATTTTTGTTTTATTTATTTTATTTTTAATTTATGAAATATAGAAAAATAAAAAATGATTGCTTGTGAAACTGCAATCTATTATATACAATTTGTTATTCCTTTTAAATATATAAAAAAGTTATCATGTAAATTTCTTTTTTTCCCTTTCTTCTTTTCCCTCTTTTCCTAGAGACAATTAACATTAAATACAAATATACATATACATAAATGTACATATACTTATATATATGTATATATATAATATCATTCTATACATACTTCTATTTGTCAGTTTTTTCTCTAGGTGCAAATAGTTCCTTCATATGTCCTTTGTAATAAATTTGAGTATTTATAATAGTCAATGAAATGATTGAAATATGCTTTCTTGCTGAAGCCACAATGTCTCTGAAATCTGCTGACCTTTCTAAATAGATATACATTAGCCATCTTTTTACTAATCTCTTGGAAAACTTTCCAAAGAATAAGAGTTAAGCTCACTGACCCATACTTTTTCATATTCTGTTTTTCCCCCTTTTGAAATTAGGGACAATATTTTACCCTTCTCCAAAATCATGGCAACTCTACCATTTCCCATAACCTTTCTAGTTAATTATTTGTTACTCAAGTAATTTTTTGTTCCGATATTTCCAGGACAGAGGTCATTTTCTTTGACAGAGGATACAAAAGTAAAATAAGATTTGAGTAGATATTCTTTCTCTCTGTTATCATCATCATTACCCTACCTGTGAAGGGATATGCCAGTAAATATTTAACAACCAACTGGGGGGATATGATTAATATACTTTTAAGTTTTATCTATATTATCAATATTTTTATCATCATTTAAACCTATATAATTGACAAAATAAGAAACCAAGCCCTCATTTGAAGTGATTGCTGATTTCTAATGCAGTAAATGCTCACACAGCAATGTCAAGTATAAACACACATCCTTTCTTTGATCCTCTTTTTTTTTCTCTAAATTTAACTTTTATTTGCTTCTATCTCCTGTACCTTCCTTTTAAAAATGTAAATTGGTTGGAAAGTTGTCTCTGTATCCACATTGGTCTCTTTAGACATACCTCATTTTCCCTTGCTAATTGGAATTGCTTTCCTTTCTGTCTTGAGAATTTAATTCCTGAGCATCTCCTATCCCTCTGAATTGACTTCCTCTGTAAAAATTTAATCCATATGATTCTACTTTTCTTCCCTCTGAACTCTTACAAATCTGTTTTCCCAAAATCTAAGGTATATGTCATATTGTGCCTGCATTTTCTGTTTTTCACTTCCCCCCAAAGTTCCTATTATTTCTGCCTCAGAAACCAATTATTCTCTGCTATTGAGAATTAAGTACAGAATAAATTTGCTCCTTGTTGGTTCCTCCACCTTTTGAAGGATGAAATTATAACTAAGGCAGTTAAGAAGTTATTACTGCTCTGCTATTGTCAAAAATAAAGGTCCAGCAAATAGATGAATAAATTGAAGTGATCTATCACTAGCAATATGTCATGTCATTTGTATCACGTGGTGTTTTCCATACTCCTCATATATTTCCTCTTTCTGCACAGGTGGTCTGTAAATATAGTCCAATGTCAAAATTACTTTTTTTTTCTCTTTGCAGTGCACTTTCTCACTATGGCTCTTAGATTTGATTAAGTATACCTCCTTAACATACAAAAGGCATATTAAAATATGTTACCCTTCCTGGCTCTTATGGATTGGCTGGCTTTTTGTTTGTTTGTTTGTTTATTTGTTTTTGCCAAATAGCTTTTTTGTCTCTTTTTCCTTTAAAAATATTTGTTACAAGGGATGGTTCACTGACAGAAGAAAGGATGGGGTGTGTTTGGAAATAAAAGTGACATAAAACAAAAAATGTCAATAAAAATAAGATTGTTTTATATAAAAAAGGAAAATCATTGTTTTTTGATTAGTCAGTGCTGAACAAACTTTGATTTGAGAACAGAATGGAATGCTATAATGCCATAAAAATAATAAATAACAAGAATTCAAAGAAATGTACTAAAACTTGTGTGCAGAGACAAATGAGCAGAATCAGAAGAACTGTTTACAAGAAGAGCAAAATCATGTTAAAAATAGAACTGGAAGAGACCTTCAGAGAAAAGGTACAGAATGAAGCACATAATTTCCAGAAGCAGTTACTAGTTTTGCCTTACTTTGTTTTTTATTTATCTGTTAAATTGGAAAGAGGTAATTATCAGAAAGTTACAGTAACACAAAAAAGTATCTATAAGAAAAAGTTTTTAAAGCCTCATTTAAATTAGATATATTTTATTGGCCTATATTATTAAAAAGCTTGAAATAAGCATTTTGGGTTTTTTTAAATTATCATATCATGTTGAAATTAACACCCTTAGTTAATACTGTGCAAATTTATTTAAAGTTATGTTTTATTTCAATTTCCTAATATTGCTTCTCTGGCCTAAGCTGCTTTACCTCTGTGATTCATTTCATTTCAATCCTGTAAAGCATGGAAAATCATATCTGTCCTTCTATACTATATAGAAAGCTTACTCATTTCTATGTACTCTGCAAAACTATTTTAATAAAAATATGAATTCTATATTTGAAAATAAATGAGATAATATATTTGAAAATAAATGGATTCCCCTCTGTGGGAAAAGCATTATAGAAACCCTAAGTATTATTGCTATTATTATATATCTGGAATGGGAATGATTAGGTGTGGTCAGCACACAATGCTGCAAATAACCAAGGCACGATCTGCTTGCTGTGTGCTTTCCTTTCTGTCTCCCTATTTCTAACACCACCCTCCCATTCCTTGATGTGAATATAACACTTGCACTAGGATTTAGGGAATGTTGAATCTATGCTAGTCTCAATTCTGCTTCCCTATTTATTCAACTGTTAATATTTTGTTCATTTCTCCCCTGCCTTTCCACACCAAGTATTCCACTGAGTGATATGAAAACAACAGAGTGAAATAAAACAAAGAAAAAAATATTAATAACTGACTTCTATACATATGTTCAAGATTTTACAAGTATTTGATACTTTCAGGATCCATGTAAGATTGAGTGCAACTATAATGGTGCCCAACTTTTAGGTCAGGACTTCAGATCTTTTTCATATCATTGGAAGATTGCTGAAGTCTTTTGACCCAGACTCAGAATAGTATTTGCTATCTATATATATAATGGAAAGAAATGTGAAATTTTTAATTAAAGGTTTGTAAAAAGAAAGTTGTAGATTTTCCCCTAAGTTTACAGACACCACAAAATCTATTCACCTACTCCTTTAGGGATCTGGAGATCTGAGTTGAAAAATTATTGTTCAAATCCTGCCTCAGACACTTTTAAGTTTTGTGACTCTGAGTACCTCATTTAGCCTCTCCAATTTATTAACCTCATCTGTAAAACTGAGAGAACAACAAAAAGGAGATAATATCTCCTTCTTAGGCTTATTGTGAAAATCAAATGATATAAGTAAGGAGCTTTACAAATGTTAAAGTGTTACATAAATGTTTTTTTATTATTATAATATAATTTATAATATATTATATTAATGTCATGTAACATGTTACTATAATTATGTATTCATTTATAATTATAACTAATTACATGATTATAAGTTATAGTATATATAATCTATTATAAACATTTAATATATAAATATAATATGTATAATTATATGTTGCATACAATTATTAATCATTATATTATTAATTATTTGCATCTATCAGCCTAATTTTTGTCATGCACAAACTCCCCTTCTTAAGACTTCAGCATATGGCTCACAATCTTCCTCTCCATTCCAATCTTTAGTAACATTCTCAATCCAGCTCTGGACACAATCCCTTATGCTCCTTCTTCTCTGTCTCACTCCTATTGAACCCACTCTGATGACCTTCCCATATGCTCTAATCCCTGGATCTTCTCCTAGTCTTCATTTCTACCTTTACTTCCTGCCTTTAGTCTTAACCTTCTTTATAGCCACTTCAGGGGCCCTTTGTTGCGCCTATGACATTAATCTCCAACTATGAGACCTTTCTCTGCTTCCATCTGTGAGTCACTAAATTTTGCTGACCTGGTCAGCTATATATTCATGTTACTCATCCTTTACCAGATCTTCAACACAAGTCATTTTTGCTCATTTCTGATTGGCCCCTTCATTTTTGTTTTTCATTCTATTCCTCCTATCTCTTCCAAAATCTTACTCCCCTGAGTATTCCTTCTCTCTCATTTTAAATCTCTTCCTCTTTACTGATTCTTTTTCCTCTGCTTATCAGTATGTTTGTCTCCCTTATTATTAAAAAAAAATAATAAAAAACCTTCCCTTAAATCAGAAAACCCTTAAACTATTATATTATATCTCTGTTCTTTGCTGCTAAACTTATAGAAAAATAAGAACCTATAATCACCATTTCTGCTTTCTCAAAACTCACTTATTCCTATGCCATTTCTAGTCTGGCTTCTTCAAGCTACTAACATGTCTGTATCCAAGGTCATCAGTGATATCTTCATTACTAAATTCAATGGCCTTTTCTCAGTCTTCATCCTTATTGATCATTTTTTAACATTTGACACTTTGGTTATTCCACTTTTTAACATTCTTTCTATAGCTCACATGATGCTGCTCTGTCTTTTTTTTTTTTTTTAGTTTTTTATATACAAAACATATGCATGGGTAATTTTTCAACATTGACCCTTGCAAAAACTTCTGTTTCAACTTTTCCCCTCCTTCCCTCCACCCCCTCCCCTAGATGGGAGGTAGTCCCATACATGTTAAATATGTTAAGTATATGTTAAATATAATATATATACATATTTATACAGTTATCTTGTTGCACAAGAAAGATCGGATTTAGAAAGAAGGTAAAAGTAACCTAATAAGAAAAAACAAAAATAATGCTGCTCCATCTTGATTCTGTCACAGCTGAGTGTCATCCTCAATCTCTTGCTAGTTCTTCTTTCTTTTATTCCTTTAGTTACTCCCCACTTTCTATTGGGTAAAAAATAATATACAATCTGGATCTGGCCTACTTTTTGTTCTTCTTTTATTCTACACCTCTTTATACACTTCATGTTTCAGAAAAACTGTACTAGTTGCACTTTCCCAAACATCGTTCACATCCTACCTTTATGCATTTATACAAGACATCGCCTATGCCTGAAACATATTCCTCTTCTTTTTCCAGGACCAATAAGCTTACTATCACCTCAGTGAAGCCTTCCTTGACTTCTACAACTGCAAGTAATCTTTCCTTCTTCACATCTCCTTAAAGAATCTTGTTTAGATACACAGTTATCAATTATCTCTTTCTACATGCTATCACATTTATTTGTGAATTATATTGTAAATGAATCCCTGCTTTTAGACTATAAATTCCTTGAGGACAGCAACCAAGTAAATTTTTACTTAATACAATGCCTTATGCATAATAGAGACTTTTTTTAAAAAAGCTAAATTGAATTAAATGCATAGATTTCCTTTAAGTGCCTTTATTGATGTCCTTTTGCTTACTAAGTCCAATCTCCTATAAATGAATGAGTGAGTGAGTGAATGAATGCATGAGTGAAAAAAACATTTGCTAAGCATTTACACTGCCAAGCACTGAATCTGGCAATAATAGCTTTTCACCATCTGCTGCTAGCTTACTTTTCTGGCTGCATTTATACCCCTTTCTAACCTAGGTTACTCTCTGACCACAGCTAATATATACACAGCATTTTATTGCCTTTAGAATTTGACTCATGCTATTTCTTATAGCAGTGACAGTGACCAAGGGATTATATTGATTGTGGGGGGAAAGGTGAAGATTAGATGAGGAAGATAAACTTTGACAAGGACCCTTATTTGAATCCAAAGACATGAGGTTTGAGACCATATTCTGTGATTTAAAGGAATAATAAGAATTTTTCTCCCCTCTCTAACCCTCGTGTCATAAAATTGTGTTCACCTTCTAATAAATTATGTCTATCCAGGTCTATTGTGCACTAACCCTATGAAAGGAGAGTGCTATGCAGTGAAGGAGAAAGGGGCTTTGAAAAAGACTAATAGTAAGAAGACTCAAGGATTGTGAACAAAGGATAGATGATCACATTCAGTGGATGACATCAGCAGAAACTTCATGGAGATGGTGTGGCACTGGAATTGGCCCTTGAAGGAAGAATAGCATTTCTTTTTTTATTAATTTTTTTATTTTCAAAATATATGCATGAATAATTTTTCAACATTGATCCTTGCAAAAACTTCTGTTTCAACTTTTCCCCTCCTTCCCTCCACCCCCTCCCCTAGATGGGAGGTAGTCCCATACATGTTAAATATGTTAAGTATATGTTAAATATAATATATATACATATTTATGCAGTTATCTTGTTGCACAAGAAAGATCGGATTTAGAAAGAAGGTAAAAGTAACCTAATAAGAAAAAACAAAAATAATGCTGCTCCATCTTGATTCTGTCACAGCTGAGTGTCATCCTCAATCTCTTGCTAGTTCTTCTTTCTTTTATTCCTTTAGTTACTCCCCACTTTCTATTGGGTAAAAAATAATATACAATCTGGATCTGGCCTACTTTTTGTTCTTCTTTTATTCTACACCTCTTTATACACTTCATGTTTCAGAAAAACTGTACTAGTTGCACTTTCCCAAACATCGTTCACATCCTACCTTTATGCATTTATACAAGACATCGCCTATGCCTGAAACATATTCCTCTTCTTTTTCCAGGACCAATAAGCTTACTATCACCTCAGTGAAGCCTTCCTTTACTTCTACAACTGCAAGTAATCTTTCCTTCTTCACATCTCCTTAAAGAATCTTGTTTAGATCCACAGTTATCAATTATCTCTTTCTACATGCTATCACATTTATTTGTGAATTATATTGTAAATGAATCCCTGCTTTTAGACTATAAATTCCTTGAGGACAGCAACCAAGTAAATTTTTACTTAATACAATGCCTTATGCATAATAGAGACTTTTTTTTAAAAAGCTAAATTGAATTAAATGCATAGATTTCCTTTAAGTGCCTTTATTGATGTCCTTTTGCTTACTAAGTCCAATCTCCTATAAATGAATGAGTGAGTGAGTGAATGAATGCATGAGTGAAAAAAACATTTGCTAAGCATTTACACTGCCAAGCACTGAATCTGGCAATAATAGCTTTTCACCATCTGCTGCTAGCTTACTTTTCTGGCTGCATTTATACCCCTTTCTAACCTAGGTTACTCTCTGACCACAGCTAATATATACACAGCATTTTATTGCCTTTAGAATTTGACTCATGCTGTTCCTTATAGCAGTGACAGTGACCAAGGGATTATATTGATTGTGGGGGGAAAGGTGAAGATTAGATGAGGAAGATAAACTTTGACAAGGACCCTTATTTGAATCCAAAGACATGAGGTTTGAGACCATATTCTGTGATTTAAAGGAATAATAAGAATTTTTCTCCCCTCTCTAGCCCTCGTGTCATAAAATTGTGTTCACCTTCTAATAAATTATGTCTATCCAGGTCTATTGTGCACTAACCCTATGAAAGGAGAGTGCTATGCAGTGAAGGAGAAAGGGGCTTTGAAAAAGACTAATAGTAAGAAGACTCAAGGATTGTGAACAAAGGATATAGATGATCACATTCAGTGGATGACATCAGCAGAAGCTTCATGGAGATGGTGTGGCACTGGAATTGGCCCTTGAAGGAAGAATAGCATTTCTTTTTTTATTAATTTTTTTTATTTTCAAAATATATGCATGAATAATTTTTCAACATTGACTCTTACATAGCCTTGTGTTTCAGATTTTCTCCTCCTTCCCCCCATCTCTTCCCCTAGATGGCAAGTAATCCAATGTATGTTATAGATGATAATAAAATATATGTTAAATCCAATATATGTAAACATATTTGTACAATTATCTTGCTGCACAAGAAAGATCAAATCAAAAAGGAAAGAAAATAAATAAGAAAACAAAATGAAAATGAACAACAACACAAAGAGTGAGAAGGTTATATTGTTATCCATACTCAGTTTCCACAGACCTCTCTCTGGGTAATGATGGCTCTCTTCATCACAAGATCATTGAAATTGGCCTCAATCATCTCGTTGTTGGAAAAAAGCTACCTCTAGCAGAACTGATCATTGTATAATATTGCTGTTGACATGTACAATGATCTGGTTCTGCTCATTTCACTTAGCATCAGTTCAGGCCTCTCTGAAATCATACTCCTGACCATTTCTTATAGAATAATAATATTTCATAACAAGAATAGCATTTCAAAAGATGAAAATGGGGAGGGAATATGTTCCAGCTATAAGAGATATCCTAAAAAAAACATACAGAGGTATGATAACACAGGTAAGATAGCACAGAATATTTGAGGATAGCACAGAACTCATTAGTGGGATTTTCATTCCCCAGGCTTGGAATACTTCACCTTCATATTATAGAATCTCTCACATTCTTCAAAATACAACTCAAGCATCACCTTCTGTAAGAAGTCGTTCCTCATTTCCTGAATTACTATTGCCCTACTTCCCTATATTTTTTGGTATGTGGTATGTGTGTGTGTGCGCGTAAGTGTGTACATGTGCAAACACAAGCATGAATTTATAAGTGTATGAGTATATATACCCACACATGTGTATATACCCTATACATATGTATGCATATATGTGTGCATGCAACCAAAATATATATAATATGTAAAAACTTTTAATGTATATATAAAAGTATATATACATACAACACATATATATTCATTTGGTAAATACTTATATATGTACATGTTATCTCCCCCATAAAATGTAAGTCCATTAAGTTTAGGTTGGTCTACATGATGTCCATGATGCCTTCCAACTCAGAGATTGTCTGATTCTCTTTGTAAAAGATAAATGAAAATTAGGTTCCAAATGAGGATGTGGGGGTTGGGACTTATTATAAAATATATACAGTCTTATAATAACTTTAAAGTTTAATGTAAATATGTGATAAGGGGAAATGCCTTCACTTTGTGGTAAGATTGTTTGGGCAGAGGGGTAAAAATGAAGCTAGAAAGATTTTATAATAGATATAATGGAATATATTCAGTCAATCACCTAGCATTTATTTTTTTTTAGAGGTAGGTGTATATGACATTCTCTCTCTCTCTCTTTTTTTTTTAAATAACTTTTTATTGACAGAACCCATGCCAGGGTAATTTTTACAGCATTATCCCTTGCACTCACTTCTGTTCCGATTTTTCCCTTCCCTCCCTCCATCCCCTCCCCCAGATGGCAAGCAGTCCTTTACATGTTGAATAGGTTACAGTATATCTTAGATACAATATATGTGTGTGGAACCGAACATTTTTCTTGTTGCACAGGGAGAATTGGATTCAGAAGGTATAAATAACCCAGGAAGAAAAACAAAAATGCAAGCAGTTTATATTAATTTCCCAGTGTTCTTTCTTTGGGTGTAGCTGCTTCTGTCCATCCTTGATCAATTGAAACTGAGTTAGATCTCTTTGTCAAAGAAATCCACTTCCATCAGAATACATCCTCATATAGTATCGTTGTTGAGGTATATAATGATCTCCTGGTTCTGCTCATTTCACTTAGCATCAGTTCATGTAAGTCTCTCCAAGGCTCTCTGTATTCATCCTGCTGGTCATTCCTTACAGAACAATAATATTCCATAACAGTCATATACCACAATTTACTCAACCATTCTCCAATTGATGGGCATCCATTCATTTTCCAGTTTCTAGCCACTACAAACAGGGCTGCCACAAACATTTTGGCACATACAGGTCCCTTTCCCTTCTTTAGTATCACTTTGGGGTATAAGCCCAATAGAAACACTGCTGGATCAAAGGGTATGCACAGTTTGATAACTTTTTGAGCATAGTTCCAAATTGCTCTCCAGAATGGCTGGATGTGTTCACAATTCCACCAACAATGTAACAGTGTCCCTGTTTTCCCACATCCCCTCCAACATTCCACATTATCTTTCCCTGTCATTCTAGCCAATCTGACAGGTGTGTAGTGGTATCTCAGAGTTGGATTAATTTGCATTTCTCTGATTAATAATGATTTGGAGCATATTTTCATATGTCTATAAATAGTTTCAATTTCTTCATCTGAGAATTGTCTGTTCATATCCTTTGACCATTTATCAATTGGAGAATGGTTTGATTTCTTATAGATTAGAATCAATTCTCTATATATTTTGGAAATGAGGCCTTTATCAGAACCTTTGATTGTAAAAATGTTTTCCCAGTTTATTGTTTCCCTTCTAATCTTGTCTGCATTTGTTTTGTTTGTACAAAAACTTTTCGCCTAGCATTTATCAAGCACCTACTTTGTGCCGCGCACTGTGCAAAGTGCAGGAATTACAAAGAGAGGCAAAAGACATCCCTTCCCTAAAGGAGCTGACAGTCTAATGGGAGAAAGAAACTGTGCTATAACTTTATAGAAAGGATAAATCATAGATAATCAACAGAGGAAAGGAACTCAGCTAATTGTTGGTTAGTTTTGCTAATTTTTTTTCTTTCTCTTTTAAAAAAAATATTATTAGGAAAGAAAAAAATGAATAAGCATTTATATATCCACTATATTCCAGTAATTGTGCTCAGTGCTTTACAAATATAATTTCATTTGCTGCCTAGAGGATGTGAGCAAGATCTGTTTGATCACAGAGATTATAATGAACTCCGGTGGCAATCCTTAATTGAAGGCTCAAGTGAAGGCTCATATAATAGGTGACAAGAATTTAGGAGAAATAGTATGATTTTCCTTAAGACAAGGACAACTTTGCACAATTTATTTTAAAATCCTAACAGCTACATAAAAAAGAAGAAACACTAGGATGTAAAACATGTTGGAATCTGTTGGAGAAAGTCTATTAGCAAACAGTCTTCTTGTCTGCCTTATCATAGGTAATCACAATTAGGATGTTGTTTAGGGCCCAGAGGAATATTACAAAAGATATTATTTTGAGTTTTACCTATATCCTTGAATAAGAAGATTTTTCCTTATAACATGAGAGTTTTATTTATAAATTCTAGAAGACAAGCATAAATTTAAAAGAGCTTTTATTAGTCATGCTGGCAGCACAAAGTTTCTATTTATCTGAGGGACTTCCCTTTCCAGGGTCCTCTCTCAAACAAGTAGTTTCATGTGAAAATTGTCTGTTCATATCCTTTGACCATTTATCAATTGGGGAATGAAGTCTATCACAGTTGATCATCACATAATTTTTTTGCTGTGTACAATGTTCCCTTTTTTCTAATTACTTCACTTAGCATCAGTTCATGTAACTTTCCAGACTTTTGTGAAATCAGCTTGTTTGTCGTTTCTTTATATATATATTTTATTTTATTTTATTTTATAATAACTTTATATTGACAGAATCCATGCCAGGGTAATTTTTTTACAACATTATCCCTTGCACTCACTTCTGTTCCGATTTTTCCCCTCCCTCCCTTCACCCCCTCCCCTAGATGGCAAGCAGTCCTATATATGTTAGATATGTTGCAATATATCACAGATACAATATATGTGTGCAGAACCGAACAGTTCTCTTGTTGCACAGGGAGAATTGGATTCAGAAGGTAAAAATAACCCGGGAAGAAAAACAAAAATGCAAATAGTTCACATTCGTTTCCCAGTGTTCTTTCTTTGGGTGTAGCTGCTTCTGTCCATCATTTATCAATTGAAACTGAGTTAGGTCTCTTTGTCAAAGAAATCCACTTCCATCAGAATACATCTTCATACAATATCGTTGTTGAAGTGTATAATGATCTCCTGGTTCTGCTCATTTCACTTAGCATCAGTTCATGTAGGTCTCGCCAGTCCTCTCTGTATTTATCCTGCTGGTCATTTCTTACAGAGCAATAATATTCCATAACATTCATATACCACAATTTACTCAGTCATTCTCCAATTGATGGGCATCCATTCAATTTCCAGTTTCTAGCCACTACAAACAGGGCTGTCACAAACATTTTGGCACATACAGGTCCCTTTCTCTTCTTTAGTATCTCTTTGGGGTATAAGCTCAATAGAAACACTGCTGGATCAAAGGGTATGCACAGTTTGATAACTTTTTGGGCATAATTCCAGATTGCTCTCCAGAATGGTTGGATTCGTTCACAACTCCACCAACAATGCATCAGTGTCCCCGTTTTCCCGCATCCCCTCCAACATTCATCATTATTTTTTCCTGTCATCTTAGCCAATCTGACAGGTGTGTAGTGGTATCTCAGAGTTGTCTTAATTTGCATTTCTCTGATCAATAATGATTTGGAACACTCTTTCATATGAGTGGTAATGGTTTCAATTTCATCATCTGAAAATTGTCTGTTCATATCCTTTGACCATTTATCAATTGGAGAATGGCTTGATTTCTTATAAATTTGAGTCAGTTCTCTATATATTTTGGAAATGAGGCCTTTATCAGAACCTTTAACTGTGAAAATGTTTTCCCAGTTTGTTGCTTCCCTTCTAATCTTGTTTGCATTAGTTTTGTTTGTACAAAGGCTTTTTAATTTGATATAATCAAAATTTTCTATTTTGTGATCAGTAATGGTCTCTAGTTCATCTTTGGTCACAAATTTCTTTCTCCTCCACAAGTCTGAGAGATAAACTATCCTATGTTCCTCTAATTTATTTATAATCTCGTTCTTTATGCCTAGGTCATGGACCCATTTTGATCTTATCTTGGTATATGGTGTTAAGTATGGGTCCATGCCTAATTTCTGCCATACTAATTTCCAGTTATCCCAGCAGTTTTTATCAGATAATGAATTCTTATCCCAAAAGTTAGGATCTTTGGGTTTGTCAAACACTAGATTGCTATAGTTGACTATTCTGTCTTGTGAACCTAACCTTTTCCATGGATCAACTAATCTATTTCTTAGCCAATACCAAATGGTTTTGGTGACTGCTGCTTTATAATATAATTTTAGATCAGGTACAGCTAGGCCACCTTCATTTGATTTTTTTTCATTAATTCCCTTGAGATTCTCGACTTTTTATTGTTCCATATGAATTTTGTTATTTTTTCTAGATCATTAAAATATTTTCTTGGAAGTCTGATTGGTATAGCACTAAATAAATAGATTAGTTTAGGGAGTATTGTCATCTTTATTATATTCGCTCGGCCTACCCAAGAGCACTTAATATTTTTCCAATTATTTAAGTCTGATTTTATTTGTGTGGAAACTTTTTTGTAATTTTGCTCATATAATTCCTGACTTTCCTTTGGTAGATAAATTCCCAAATATTTTATGCTATGAACAGTTATTTTGAAGGGAATTTCTCTTTATATCTCTTGCTGTTGGATTTTGTTGGTGATATATAAAAATGCTGAAGATTTATGGGGATTTATTTTGTATTTTGCTACTTTGCTAAAATTATGAATTATTTCTAATAACTTTTTAGTAGAATCTCTGGGGTTCTCTAGGTATACTATCATATCATCTGCAAAGAGTGATAGTCAAACAAGTAGTTTCTTTGAAGTCATATATCATAATAACACTAGGGAATTCAGATGAATAATGTCAGTGTCTATGAAAGCAGTTTTAACAAACTTTATTACTACTTAGAAAGGAACATAGAGGAGGACAACTGTTATCAGGGACAGATTCAGTATGTGACCTCCATTGTTGCAGTGAGCAATACACAGTACAGTGAAATAGTTTAGAATTCCTCAGGGCTCAAAGTTGGATACCATTTGACTGAGAGACAATATGATATAAATGAGACACTGCCCTGTTGTCTCTAGTACTAGTAAGGCATTTTCTAAATTATCTAATGAAGAGTAAGAAATGAGGAGTAAGGAATTAAGGAACTTAACCTCAGTTGTGTCAATCCAACAAGAGAATAAAAAGAATGGTTGGGACTATATAAGTCAAACAGCTTTTCACTGGCTACAATATTATTGTTGTTCAATTATATCCAGCTCTCCATGATCCCCCTGGGATTTTCTTGGGAGAGACACTGGAGTGGTTTGCCATTTCCTTCCTCACCTCACTTTACAAATGAAGAAACTGAAACAAGCAGGGTTAAATGACAGCTAGTAAGTATCTGAGGCCAGATTTGAATTCACAAAGATGAGTTCTTGATTCCAGGTCTGGCACTCTCTCTGCAGAACCACCTATAGCTGCCCTAGTTCACAATGATTGTATTTACCATAGAATCTCAGAGTTGGAGAAGAACTCAGAATTGCCATATAGTCCCAGCTAAACCTGTACAAAATCACATATGCAACATAACTCAACAACTGATCATCCAACCTTGACTTAAAAATCTCTAATGAGTGGAAATTTCCTATATATATATAGATATACTGGTTCAAAAATTGGTTTAAAGAAGGAAAAATCACACACACACACACACACACACAGAGTTAGATATAGAAATCTACCTTATCTAACAGGGAAACAGGAGGGAAAGGGGATAATAGAAAGTAGGGATCATAATAAAAGAGATGTAATGGTCAGAAGAATAAAAAATTTTTGAGAAGAAATAAGACAAAAAAGAGAGAGAGAGAGAGAAACAAACAGAAGAAAAGAGGATGAAGGGGAAAACACAGTTAATAATCATAACTGTGAATGTGAATAGGATAAGCTCACCTATAAAATTAAAGTGGATAGCAGTATGATTTAGAAACCAGGTTTATAAGAAACACTTGAATAGAAAGACATACACAAAGGTGGAAAAAAAGAGATAGAGCAGAATTTATTATGCTTCAGCTAAAGAAAAAAAGGTAGGGCTGATAATCATGACCTCACACAAAGGAAAAGCAAAAATAAAAGAAATAACCAGAAAAACTACATTTTGATAAAAGGTGTTATAGACAATGAAGTAATGTTGAAAAAAATTTGCAGCAAGTTTCTCTTTTCCCAAATATAGATGGAACTGAGTTAAAGTTGTAAAAAAAAGTTTAAAATAAGAGCCATTCTCCAATTGATAATCTACAAGGGATATAAATAGTTTTCAGAAGAAGAAATCAAAGTTATCTATAGTAATATGAAAAAATGCTCTAAATAACTATTGATTAGAGAAAGGCAAATTAAAATAATTCTGAGGTACCACTTGACACCCATGAGAAATGACAAGAACTAAGAATGATGAGAGAAAATACACTGAGGAGCTAATATTGAACTTGTGAACTAATCTAAAAATTCTGGAGAACAATTTGAAACTATTTTCAAAAGGCTAAAAAATTATGCATACCCTTTATCCCTATACACCAAAAAAAATCAAAGAAAAAGGATCTATATGTACAAAAATGTTTATAATAACTCTTTTTGTGGTATCAAAAAATTGAAAAGTGAGGGGATGCCCATCAGTAGGGGAATGGTTGAACAAGTTGCAACTCATAGTTATAATGGATTACTTTATACTATAAGAAATGAAGAAAGGTGATTTCAGAAAAACATGAGGAGACCTATATGAAGTGATTCTAAGAAAAGTAGAATTATGAGATCATTGCATACAATAAACAACAATATTGTAATGATGATCAACTGTGAAAGATAGCTATTCTGATCGATGCAATGATCTAAGATAATTCCAAAGGACTCATGATGAAAAATGCTATCTACCTCCAGAGAAAGAACTGATGACTTCTGAGGGCAAATTGAAGTATAGTTTTCCCACTTTATTTTTCTTGCTTTTTTTTTTATAATATTGCTAATATGGAAATATTTTTTCATATGTATAATTAACATTATATTGCTTGCCTTCTCAGTGAGGAATAGAGGGAAGGGGGAGGAAAGGAAAAAAACTTGGAACTCAAAATGAAAAAAAAAAAGAATAGATAAATATATATGTGTATGTATTATCTTATATAGAGGATTTCTATGCATTCCTAATGAAAAGACCAGAGCTGTATTGAAATTCAAACACGAGTGAAGAAAAACATAAATTGTTAAAAAGAATGAACAATGATTATTGACTAAATAAAAATAAACTGCTTTCAGTCTAATATTCAGAGATGATACATGAAATAAACATTGTCAGGGACCATCGAGGTTTGGAAGTCATTCTATTATGCCTTAATGATTTTAAGAGAAGAATGGGAAAAGGGGGAAACAGGAATATATGGTGAGGAAAAAAAAAGAAAGAAAATTAGGGGAAATTATCTTACATAGGGAGCAGGAGTAGACACAGAAACAAGGATGAAAGTTTAGGGGGAACACCTGACAATTTAATTTCATTCTCATCACCGATTAGAGGAAGGAAGAAAGAAGGGAGAGAAAGAGACACGGACAAAGAGACAGAAACAGAAAGAGAGAGAACTGAGTACAGAAATATATTTCATTCAATAAGGAAAAAGGAAAAAGAAGAATGGTGAGAGGGAATTAGAGGAGGGAAGATTAAGGAAGAGATTAGTTCTATGCAAAAGAAATTCTAATGATATGCAAAAATGTTTATAGTTGTTTTGTTGGTTTTTTTGTGGTAGCAAAGAATGGGAATCTGAGGGGGAACTCATAAATTGGGGAATAGATAAACAAGTTATGGTATATTATTCACTATTATATGAAATGATGAAGAGTAAAGTTTCAGATATGAATTGATGAAGAGCAAGGTTACAGAGAAACCTGGGAAAACTTACATGAATTGGTGCAAAATAAAGGATTAGAAATAGGAAAACAATTTGTACAGTGACAGAATTTTGGTAAAGGCAAACTTTGAAAGAATTAGAAACTTGATCAGTGGTCTCATGACCAACAAGAATTCTAGAGGATTAATGATGATACATGCTATCTACCTCCAGAGAAAGAACTGATGACTTCTGAGGGCAAATTGAGGTATAGTTTTCCCACTTTATTTTTCTTGCTTTTTTTTTTTTTTACAATATTGCTAATATGGAAATATTTTTTCATATGTATAATTAACATTATATTGCTTGCCTTCTCAGTGAGGAATAGAGGGAAGGGGGAGGAAAGGAAAAAAACTTGGAACTCAAAATGAAAAAAAAAAGAATAGATAAATATATATGTGTATGTATTATCTTATATAGAGGATTTCTATGCATTCCTAATGAAAAGACCAGAGCTGTATTGAAATTCAAACACGAGTGAAGAAAAACATAAATTGTTAAAAAGAATGAACAATGATTATTGACTAAATAAAAATAAACTGCTTTCAGTCTAATATTCAGAGATGATACATGATATAAACATTGTCAGGGACCATCGAGGTTTGGAAGTCATTCTATTATGCCTTAATGATTTTAAGAGAAGAATGGGAAAAGGGGGAAACAGGAATATATGGTGAGAAAAAAAAAGAAAGAAAATTAGGGGAAATTATCTTACATAGGGAGCAGGAGTAGACACAGAAACAAGGATGAAAGTTTAGGGGGAACACCTGACAATTTAATTTCATTCTCATCACCGATTAGAGGAAGGAAGAAAGAAGGGAGAGAAAGAGACACGGACAAAGAGACAGAAACAGAAAGAGAGAGAACTGAGTACAGAAATATATTTCATTCAATAAGGAAAAAGGAAAAAGAAGAATGGTGAGAGGGAATTAGAGGAGGGAAGATTAAGGAAGAGATTAGTTCTATGCAAAAGAAATTCTAATGATATGCAAAAATGTTTATAGTTGTTTTGTTGGTTTTTTTGTGGTAGCAAAGAATGGGAATCTGAGGGGGAACTCATAAATCGGGGAATAGATAAACAAGTTATGGTATATTATTCACTATTATATGAAATGATGAAGAGTAAAGTTTCAGATATGAATTGATGAAGAGCAAGGTTACAGAGAAACCTGGGAAAACTTACATGAATTGGTGCAAAATAAAGGATTAGAAATAGGAAAACAATTTGTACAGTGACAGAATTTTGGTAAAGGCAAACTTTGAAAGAATTAGAAACTTGATCAGTGGTCTCATGACCAACAAGAATTCTAGAGGATTAATGATGATACATGTTCCCCACCTCCTGATACAGAGATAAAGATCTCACAGTGCAGAATGAGACAAAAAAAAAAAAAATAGATGATATGGCCAAGGTAGAAATTTGTTTTGATTAACTGTACATGTTTATAATGAGATTTGTTCTTTCTTTATTTCTCAGGGGGAAGAGGGATTGGAAATGGGAGAAAAAGGCAGATTTATGCTTATTGAAAAATAAAGCCTATATTGCACATTGAATTTTTTTTTTAGAAAAGATACTGTTATACTTTGGAGGAGAATAACTTAAACATGAGCTATATTAAGCTTTCCTTTAGATTTCCTCAGCACCACTCTGAGATTAGAACAATGGGCCAGAGAAATAGAGAGAATTGTGATCAATGTCCCTTTGAGTTTAGGTCTCCTTAGGATGAATTCATTTTTTAAAACCCGGATATAAGGGATGAAATTTGAGCTGAACTTAAAAAGAAACTAGGAATTTCATGACATAGTAGTGTGGAGAAATCACTTTTTAGATACAAGCTGGTACTGGGAAGAGAGGTGGGGAAGGTATAAAACTAGCACTAAGGCACAGACCTAGGAGCTGGGATGCTATATATATATGAAATAAACTTCAAAAAGGTCAATTTGTCTCTAACACAGAGTAATTAAAGGGGATTAGTGCCTAATAATCCTAGAAAGATAGACTGGAGCCATGTTATCAAGAGTCTCCTTAACAGTGAAAGACAATAGTCAGATTTTTAGAGGGTTTTTAGAATTTCGTTTTGTTTTTTGTCTTTCTTTGTATTCTCCAATACCTGATACATAGTAGGTCCTTAATAAATGCATGTTGACTTGACTTGTTGACAATCCATGTCACACAATTGTATATTCAATGTATAGAAAGAAGAGAAAGGTCTCCAGGACTGATAATCTAAAGAATAGTAATGGTACATCTTAGTGGCAAATATTTACATGGGCCTTACTATATGTTAGGCATATGCTAAGTACTTTATAATTGTTCTCTCATTTAATACTCAATAACTCTAGGAGGTAAGTACTATTAATTTCTCTATTTTATAGTTGAGAAAACTAAGACAGAGAGAGACTCAATGACCTCCCCAGGATCACATAGCTAGTAAGTAGCTTAGCTACATTTAAATTTAGTTCTTCCTAACTCTAGGCCCAGCACTCCATCAGTTGAGTCACCTAGTTCCAAAAAGATGGATAAGAGTAGCACACAATGGGAAAAGGAAGAAGATGTTAAACTATATAAACGATAGAAGTTCTCACACTGAGGAAATCATAGCTCTTTTGCATCATCAAAGTACATAAGGCATCTTTTAGTCATCTTTTGTAATTCATCCCCAGGAACTTCTCTACATCCAACTGCCTATATTATCATCTGTCAAGAAAGCTGTTTCTTTAATGATCTTGGACGCTGGAACCAGGAGGATCAGGGTTCAAGTTTTGATTCTGACACATACTTATTCAATTATTTCAGGCATGTTTGATTCTTTATGTGCCCATTTGGGGTTTTCTTGGCAGAGATATTGGAGTAGTTTGCCATTTCCTGCTCCAAATTGTTTTACAGATGAGGTGAGTAATTTGCCCAGAGTTCCTCAGCTATTTAATATCTGAGGCAACATTTGAACTCAGGTCTTCCTGCCTCCAGGCTCAGTAGTTTATCTACTATGTCATCTAGCTTCCCTCTAACAAATAGTGAATATCACTTAATCTCTCAGTAGTTCAGATATTTAAGACTATGTAAATTACACATGGTTTACTGTTCTGCATCAATGGGGGAAGTTTCCAAGCTTGGAATTACCTACACTATAATTAATCTCATTTCCACTTTCTCTAATCTCTTTTCACTCTTTTGCTTTTAGGATCACCTGTGCCCATTTTCATAAGTCAAAAATACCACCCACTCTCAACTAAGTTCTTTTAGAACCACACAAGAAACATTAACAGCAGGATAAGGCATTCTCAATTGTTCCACAAACATAATTGTCATACAGTGCTGAGTTCTGATTATTATTAATTTCACTAAAAGACAGGAAATAAGCAAATAATTCTGAGTTACCTCATTGCAAAATGTGCTTCTTTACTTTTTAACTCTGCATTTTTTTTACAAGAATGACAATTATAACAATCTGTCCAATGAAGAAATGTGTTCTATGTTCATGAGACCTGTCTCATTTGTTGTTGCTAAGAGACCTCCCTGTAAACCCCAAAGCTCTAACTTCTTTTAATAGCCACAGAGGTATTATCTGAGTTCCAAGAATTTATATTAAGCTTTTACAAACTGTATTCTGAACATAACCCATACAAACATTGAAATATAATCCTTGAGCAGCTGTATTATTGCCCAAGTTATAATTTCAGATACCATCTGTTCTTTGAATAAAGCAGTAAAATCTTCACCAATGGAGGAAAAAGTGAATAAACAAATAATCCCTGTAGTATGTTGGAAAAAAATATAGAAAGAAAACTGGGTTCAAATCTTATCTCAGGGTCTTGTGATGGAGAGAGCCATCTGCACCCAGAGAGAGGGCTATGGAAACTGAGTATGAATCACAACATAATATTGTCACTCTTTTTGTTGTTGTTTACTTGCATTTTGTTTTCTTTCTCATTTTTCTTCCTTTTGGATCTGATTTTTTTTGGCCAACATGATATTTGTAGAAATATGTATAGAGGAATTGCACATGTTTAATATATTGGATCACTTGCCAAGTGGGGAAGGGGGGGAGGGAGGAAAAAATTAGAATACAGGGTTTTGTAGGATGTCAAAAATTATGCATGTATATATTTTGAAAATAAAAAGCTATAATTTAAAAAAGAAAAAAATGTGATCACAGAGAATTGGACAAAACTGAAATGACTAAACAATAATAATCAAACAATGGTTGAGATTAAGAAGAAAAAAAAAAAAGTAGGTTCCCCTTAAAGACTAATACATGATTCTTGTTTACACAAAGTGTTCTTATACTTTTTCATTCATCTTATCCTATAAAGATGATAATGTAAGACCAACTCTCCCCATTGATATTTTCTTTCTTGGGTCCTGATTTACCCCCAAGTTATACAACAAGAGACAGAACTCATGCTCAGGTCAAGATGATAGAATCCTATAAAATAAATACATTTATTGTGTATGACAGTGATCAAAAATAAAATAAAAGAGATGTTTTGAAGCCAAAAAGAAGGAAAAAAATCTAGCCAGATGTAGAAAAAACAGGAGGAAGGGATGCAGTTTCTATAATTTCTAGAAAGATTCTGGTTAATTCCCAATATAGTTTGTGTTCAGACTTTAAATAAAGAGGAGGATTCATCAATTCGCAGTCTATAACAAATTGTTTTCTTAACTAGTTTTGTGACAGGTTTGTGTTAATGCATTAAATCTGTAAGATTCTCTATACCCATCTGTATGGGCATATATAATAACAACAATCTTGTCCTGGCTGAACATTAACTTCTCCCTATAGTAGTTCCTTCTTCAAGAAACTCTTTTGAGAACATTGTCTAGCTATACATAGATGATGAAATGTTCTTATTCGTGATACAAGTGCACTTCTGATCTCTAGATAGAGAGCAGATGTTCTCAGCCTTGTAAATTGTTCGTTTCTGGTTTTCATAGCTGAAGTGTTTCAGAACACAGAAAATAATACATTCATTCTTTGTTATGCCACATTCGAGTGGCACAAAAGAGAATCACAGCTGAAAAGAAGACTTTGATTAGTTAAGAAATGCAAACAATAACCAGAATGATTATTAACTGCTTTCTAAATCAGGAAATGTGGGATTAGCACTGGCATGACATTCCCATATGGTCTCAAGCCATATTGAATCATCTTTTTTTTTTTCTCCCCAAGAAGGAGAGCCAGAGATTTCTATATTTGAAGGTTGATTTTTAAAGAAATGAATAAGAACTTCTTATTGGAAAACCTTATTTGGTTTACCAAATTCTTATTCATTCATTTCTTTAAAAATCAACCCAGAACTTTTTTAAGCAAGATATTCTAAACTAAAACAGCTAGTTTTAGTTCTGAGGGAAAAGTATATTGTGAATGGAAACTCTTAACAATTGTGATGAAGTCTATTCTCTGAAAGAAATATTGTTTTGTGCTAAGATTTGTCTCATTCATTGCTACTACTGACCTCATTGTAATTCACAAAGCCCTATCTTCTTTTAATAGCCAGAAGTGACATCCTATATATTGTATGTACTACATTGTCACAGCATAATAGCATCTCAGAATTAAAACTATTTCAACCCATACCTGAACAATAATTACCTCAAAAACAAAGTTTGTTAATCTAGGGTGGGTGAACTTAAAATATATATATGTCTATTGATTCCTATTTTTTTCATTATTCTTTTATAAGTATTATACATACTACTGCATGATTCTGAGAAGGGATTCGCAGATTTCACCACACTGCCAAAGGAGTCCATGAAACAAAAAAGAAAGAGAGAGAGAGAGAGAGAGAGAGAGAGAGAGAGAGAGAGAGAGAGAGAAACACAGAGAGAAAACTCTTTCTCTAAAAAAAAAATTCCACAAGTGGCTGGTCAAACTTTGCTAAAAAAAACCCTAAAATATCTACTTCTAACACCTATTAGCTGAGACACTCTGAGCAAACTACAACTTCTCTGAAGCATCTTCATCAATAAAAGGGGGGTAATAGTATTTCTATAATGAACAAGTTATAATCAATACAAAGCACTTCATAAACTTTGTAGAGCTATGTAAATATCAACAATGTAATAACATTGATGATCATGGCGAAAACTATACAATGGCAATTATGGCAATGATATAAAGGTAATTATAATCCATTGCTTCTCCAGACATCAAAGTCTACTTTCAGACAATTCTAATTGCTGGCACGTATTTTCTCAATATTTTGTCTAAATTTGCATCTTTATAATTTTTGCCCATTGTTCCAAATTCTGCCATCTTGGGTCAAGCAAAACAAGTGTCATTTCATCTTCATGTGACAGACTTTCAAATACTTTAAAAAATAGTTACCATGTTCCCATAGTGTCATCTTTTCTCCAGATTGTTGTTGCTGTTTAGTCATTTCAATTGTATTTAATTCTTCTTGATCTAATTTGGTTGGTTTTTTTGTTTGTTTTTTTTTTTTTGCAAAGATAGTGATTTGTTTGTCATTTCCTTCTCCAGATCATTTTACAGATAAGAAAACTAAGGCACAGAGCATTAAATGATTTGCTCAAATTATATAGTTAATAAGTATATGAGGCCAGATATGAACTAAGATGAGTCTTTCTGACTCTAGGCCAGGCAGTCTATCCTGCCTATGCCATCTAGCTGCCCCTTCAGATTAACCATCTCTAATTTCTTCAAACTATTCTTATGATACAAATTCAAGGCCCTCTCCCATCCTACATCCAAATTGTGCATACCCTTTGATCCAGCATTGTCTCTATTGGGCCTGTATCCCGAAGAGATAATCAAAGAGGAAAAAGGACCACATGTGCAAAATGTTTTCAGCAACCTTTTTTGTAGTGGCAAGGAACTGCAAAATGAATGGATATCTATCAGTTGGAGAATGGCTGAATGAGTTATGGTATATGAATGTTATGGAATATTATTGTTCTACAAGAAACGATCAGCAGGATGATTTCAGAAAGGTCTGTAGATACTTACATGAACTGATGCTAAGTGAAGTGAATAGAAGCAAGAAAACATTTTATATGCAACAACAAGATTATATGGTAATCAACTCTGATGGACGTGGCTCTTTTCAACAGTGAGATGATTCAGAACAATTCCAATAGACTTGTGATGGAGTCATCTGCATCTAGATAGATAACTATGGGGATGAATGTGGATCACAATATAGCATTTTCACCTTTTTGTTGTTGTTTTCTTGCTTTTTATTTCTTTCTCATTTTACCCACCTTTTTTGATCTGATTTCTCTTGTGCAGCATGATGGATAGAAATATGTGTAAAAGAATTGCATGTGTTTTACATATATTGGATTGCTTGCTGTCTGGGGGAGGTAGTAAGAGGAAAAAAAATAGAGCACAGGGTTTTGAATGGGTGAATGTTGAAAGCTGTCTTTGTATATATTTTGAAAATGGAAAGCTATTATTTAAAAAGTCAATTAAATACAGAATAAAAAACCTGCAGAATTGTTTGACATTTAACTGGATAAACCTTAAATGTGGCCATTTAAATCCTATAGGCACTTGTGAATACAATTTTAGTCAAGAGTCAGTTTTATATTGCTTTCACATACTTTATTTTGCTGAATTAATCTAAGGAAATTTGAAGATATAAAATCAAGGCAAGTATCTTGTCCAGTTTACAAGTAAAACAAGAGCAAAAGAAATGAGAAATTCAAGAGTTTTTCCCAAAGGCACTAAAGGTTAACAATTAAGTTTGGATTCCAGTGGCTTTCATGTGGTCCCTCACTGATCAGATTTCTTAATATATAGTAATTTATTCCTTTGTTCTTTGATTAACAGGGATAAAGTCCAAGGGTCAGTGAAATTTAACTCAATGCTTTATATGAATTGATTAATGCCACTTAAATAGATCCTGCTTTCCTTGAAGGTAAGAACAGGAGGAGCTTCCTTATCAGCTCTCTGTTTTATTATTTAAAAAGATGACTTTCTAATTTTTTTCTTGATTGAGCACCTCATCATAAACTTACTATCTGCATCTCAAGAGAGCTATACTAACATGGGATTAAAGTGTCTTCCAATGTCTGTAGATGGCACTTGGAGAAATGCCTATGAAGTTACAACTTGATGTCTGTCAGCAATCTTTCTTGGTGTGTCTGACTTAAAACAGGAGCAGCTAGAAATATGTGACACACAGCATCAACCTTCATCACTGAAGATAAGGGCATTCAGAGGGGAGGGAATTGGAAGTTAGTAAACATTTTAAGTTCACAAAAGGATTTATTAGGTCAGAAAAGCATAGAAAGAAATGTACTTAAATAGCAGAAAAGAAAAGAAAAACTATGTAAAGTCTAACTAGAAGATAAAGGTACTGTGGCTCTATCTTGCTCTTACATAGTGCTAGAAAAGGTTATTTGAGTGATTTTTGCCCAAGGATAACAAAAGGCAATTTATACTCCTATTATAGTATAACAAGGTTCTAATCCCAGACCCTTCCTCTTTTTCTTCCTCAAAAGATTTTCTTTAACAGTTGCATTATTAGATCCATTGGAATTAAAGATAGATGTAACTGAAAAATATTTCTAAAAATCCAAAATGCTAATATATACTAGATTATAGATACCCCTTCTGATCTCTTCATGTCCTTATTCATCCATTATCTCTAACTGCTTTCAAGCTGTCCTTCACTACTAACTTTTCCCCCTCTTCCTAGAGACATGTCCAGATCTCCCCAATCCCACAAAAGGATTTCTTGACAATTTGTTTCACGTCTTCAAAATAAGGCAAATTTTAAGGCCAGGTTGCTAGAGGCATAGGAAAGAAGGTAAATAGGAACCAAGACTTTATATAAACCCAATGTTTTCAATACAACTAAGAAAGTTTTAGACTCTCATAAAATTGGCAGTAACTACTATAAAAGAGCAGTATTCCAAAAGTATAGCATTCCAAAAAAGTAAAAGATAAAGCGTTAGAACCAAGAGTAACTTACACTCTAAAACTGGGTAAAATTCTACTGGAGGGAAAATGCATGTTTAATAGAATAGAGGGCCTTTAGGTATTCCTGATTCAAAAACATAAACAAAAAATCAGAATTAAGCAGAAACTTGGAAATACAAACATTGGATCAAGAGAAATCTAGAAAAAATATATAAAAGCAATTGACATGGGTATAAATAATGATGATTCTTTTCAGAATCATCTGTTTCTAAATATTATAGTAAAAGCTAAGGAAAATACAGACAAAAGACTAAGTAAGGATTTGCTCTTGTTTTGTTTTTATTTTCTCTACCAAGGAGAATAACCTTTGGATGACAAAAGACAGAACAAATAAAACAAATAGAAAAGTATCCCAGAAGGTAATGAGTTAGTATTGGAGCACTTAGTTTCAGTTCATGTCTTACATTTACCAAATCCAAATGAACATTCCAGGATATCTAAAAAACTGGCAGACATGATTGCTGAGCCATTATCAATGAGCTGTTAAGAATAATGAAGAACAGCAGAGAAACTGCAAGATCAGAGAATGTCAAAGGTCTAGACTCGCAGGGGCCCTCAAACTTTTTAAATAGGGGGCCAATTCACTGTCCCTCAGACTGTTGGAGGGCCGGACTATAGTAAAAACAAAAACTTTGTTTTGTGGGCCTTTAAACAAAGAAACTTCATAATCCTGGGTGAGGGGGATAAACATCCTCAGCTGCCACATCTGGCCCGCGGGTCATAGTTTGAGGACCCCTGGAAGTGAGGGTGGGAGAGAGAGAGAAAGGAAAGAGGGGAGAAAAAGAATTAAGTATGCAATTATAAGCCAACAAACTTAACTTTGATTCCTGTCCAAATGTTAAGATTTGTTACTAAAGGGAATAATAAAAGGAAGTAATGATCACAAAGGGTCATCACAGTTTTAGTAGGAACATGTCATGCCAGATTAATCTTATTTTCATTTATAAAATCCAAATAAGTAGATCAAGAGAATGATGTAGTTATAGTTGACCTAGATTTTAGCAAGCATTTGGTAAGAGTTGCTCATGCTATTCTTCTGTTTAAAAAAAAGATATATATTTTCTAAAAAATTGTACAATTCTATCACGAAATGGTTGAACGATTGGACCTAAAAGATAATCAGAGATGATTCAATGTCTTGGTCTTCATCTTGATTTTTCTCCTACTTCTTATCAGCTACTTGTTGGATATTTTAAATTGGATACCTTGTAGAAACTCAACATAATCAAATTCATTATCTTTTACCCCAAAATCCTTTCCTCTTCCAAATTTTTCTTTACTTCAGGAGGCATCATCCTCCTAGTCAATCAGACTCACAACCTAGGTGAAAGAAAGGAAGATTAAGGAAATTACCTCACTTAATCTAAATGTATGAATAGAAATCTGTGTAAAAAAAGGAAAAATAGGGGGAACATCCAACCTTTGAATTTCGTTGTCATCTGATCTGGTCAAAGAAGGGAAGAACACAAGCATACATAATTGGATTTAGAAATAAATTTCACTTAATGAAATAGAAGAGAAATGAGAAAAGGGAGAAAGGAAAATTATAGAGAGGGTGGATTAAGAGAGATATTAGTCCCAAGGAAAATAAATTTTAATTAAGAATGTATACAAATATTATATTCTATGAGGTAGTAAAGAATTAGAATATAATTTAGTGTCCATTAATTAGAGAATGGTTGGACAAATTATCTTATGTAAATTTGATAGAACATCATTCTGCAGTAAGAAATAAAGATGAGTTTCAGAGAAACCCAAAGAGACTTGTAAGAACTGATGCAGAGTACAGAATAAGGAGAGCAATTTATACAGTAACGAAATTGTATAGAAAAACAACTGTGAAAGACTTAGGAATTCTAATCAATTAATGACCAATCATACTTCCAGGGGTTTATGAAATGAGACATTTGTACAAATACATACATATTTATATGTGTGATATAAACAGACACTTTTTTTTTCTTTTAGACAGAAAATACAAACATTTGTTTTGTTTGACTATGTGTGTATGTTTAGTAACTAGGATTTGGGTTATTTTTCATTGTCAATTAGCATGGAGAAAGGGCAAATTTTTGCCCACTGAAAAACAACCTAATTTTTAAAATACTATCTAGTAGCTAATAACCTAAACAATCCATTTTTAAAGTCTTTTTGTATTGATTAGCAGGCATGTATGTCTGAAACCAAAATACACAGGAGGAGTGGAGTAGCACGTGTCCCTAATTAACTTCATAGAAGCATAGAGCTAGATAAGGAAGTACTTCAGACCATTGTCTAGTCCAACCTTCCCATTTCTTTAATTAAATGAAAATCACAATGTTATTCAACATTTTTTCCAGGCATAAGCTAGTTACCTAAATGAATATGATTTTTTAATTGCAGACATGATACAAAAGAATGCTAAAGAGGTAACCTGAGCATGAATGCCATCCCTATTGCAGCAAACTATCTGAGTTAAGTCACTCATTTATCCTGTCCTGGCCATCTTGAAGATGAGGATGTAAGAGTTGTAGAAGATGTCCCTCTAAAGTCCCTTCCATCTGTAAAGCTCTTATCTTTTGGAGTTTTTGTTTGTTTTTTTAGTGAGGCAAATGGGGTTCAATGACTTACCATAGTCACACATCTAAGAAGTATTAAGTGTCTGAGGCAGGATTTGAACCCAAGTTCTCTGACCTTAGGGTCAGTACTCTATTATGCCATCTAACTGCCCTTATCTATTGCCTTTTATATAACACTGACTATTCTGGTCTTCAAAATCTGAAAACCTGTTAGGTTAGATTTTTACCCCTTCCTAGTATACTCTGGTATTCTTAAAGGGATTTAGGAATGTATAAGTTCTCTGAAAATGACTGCAGCTCCACCAATGTTCTTCCTTCACTTGTATGGGGAACCCCAGTTCTATTAACCACCAACAATCAGTTTCACATGTGATGAGACCAATTTGTTCCAATGGCCTTGAAAGCAGATGAAACAGGTGAACTTAGAGCTTAGTCATCAGAGACATCAAGGTTATCCACTGCATCCTGGTCATTGCCTGGGTCATTGTTATCCTACCACTGGACACCAATAACTCAGAAAAAGAGAATAAGATTGATGATTTGGTACAATTTTGCCTCACTTAAATCCAACTCACAGGTTAGTTAAGACATCATCAATGATGTCATTAGTCCTCTTCAAAAATAAAGGATGAACAAGAAAAATCAGATTAAGTTTTACACAGAGATATTTACTTTAACAGGTTTAATAAAAATGCATACATACTTAACCAACATGTGGAAGAGATAATCCCTCTCCCTCCTTCTTGGGGGGAAGGGGATTAGGTTCATAGTTTAGAGTACAATTCAATTTTCAAGTCTAATCTAACTCTGCCTTCTCCATCCTACCTATAATTCTGGGTTCTGTGGAGATCACTGATGACACCCAGAAACTGAGGATAAATAACACAGAATAGAAACAAAACCAATCCCATTTCTTTGGGAGAAGAGGAAGGAAGTCCTTCCCCTTTCAAAGCTTCAGTTCATGGTGCTCAGGTGGCTGAACTATAATCTTCATTCTCAAAGCACAGCAGATAAGTGACCAAAGTGATCAGCTCAGTCTCACCAGTTCTAAAGATGCATGCAACCAATCAAAAGAGGTTCACCCTATGCATATAATAGGATATATCGGTTCTCCATGTTAAGCAATTTGGACATGTTGCAAAGACCCTTCTAGTAGCCTCCATGTTAGGTTTAATGGGCATGCTTAGACCAGTCCAGGTTAAATTTTGTATACTGTGATTTCATCATATACTGTATATTTACCATTTATCTGGAAGTAGAGACAAAATATGTATAAGTAATTAACAAATGAACTGTGAATACTATTTCATATGACAAATAATCTGTGAATAACAGGCATTTATAATGATGTACAACAATTTAATTAAATTTTAACTAAATTCTTTAACATCCTGACATAATAATTTTAATCATAACTGAATCAGTAGTATCTTCAAAATTTGTCACAAAACATTATTTTTATTAATTTCAAGATTTCATCTTTCTGAAAAGTTTCCTTATGTTAAGTATGTCATAGTTGTAATGATAACAGTAACAATAATATTAATAACTAACATTGCTATCACACTTTAAGGATTATAAAGAACTTGATATAAAGTCTTTTATTTGATTCTCCTAACAACTATGAGATGTTATAAAGTAAAATATACTTAATTTACCTCAGATTTATCTTCAATGTGAAAGAACATGCTAAGTGATTCTAAAAAAAAAAAAATTCTTAATAATAGTGTCAAATTGAAACATCCTGTGTCTTTGCTGAGAGTTTTGTTTGTTCTTTCCAGAAAGAAAATGTACTTGAACAGTTTTAAAGGACCTATAATGAAAAATGCTATCTACCTCCAGAGAAAGAACTGTTGGAATCTGAATGAAGATCAAAGCATACTTTTAAAAAATTATTTTCTCCTCCCCCTTTTTTGGTCTGTGTTCCTTTTTGCAAAATGACTAATATGGAAATATGTTTTGCATGACTACACATTTATAATCAAAGTGCTTGTCTTCTCAAGGAGTAAGAAGGGGAGAGAGAGAGGAATTTTGAAACTCAAAAATTATTTTTAAAATGAATTTTAAAAGTTGTTTTTGTATAAATTAAGAAAAATAAAATAAAAACATTTTTGAAATATAAATTAAAATTTTAGCACATTTGATACACTCATTTTTAATAGATTAGTTGATTCTGGAAGGTATGACTGTTGATAATTCAGAGTGATGGGGAATGTATATTTTAGGTTTCTAACTGTTTCATTGTGTGGGTGTGTTGTTTTGATTAAGAGGGTACAAAAGAGCTGACTGTTCTTTTTGTATAATGATTAATAGAGGAAATTTACTCAGTTCTGTTCTCTGGTTGTTCTTTGCCAGCTTTTCCCAGGACATCAACTCCTCTGAGCTCATTATGACTAATAACTAATGCCGTATGTACCATCTTCAGCCATAAGGCCAATTATGTTTCTTTGCACAGTTATTTGTGATGTTTCCAGCATAGTGCTGCTCATACTAAAATCTGAGTAACAAAAATAAAATTAATTTTATTATCTTAAATAACATTATTCCATTTTACAGATGAGAAACTAAATAACAAAATTTCTCACAGTGCTCTCTGGTGTTGGATGGAGTGAACAACTTCTAAGGTAAACATGGAATTGTCATGCTCAGATTCTAATTATTCAACATGAAAAGGCAAGTAGTCAGTAGCAGCCCCTGGTGGCAAAAAAAAAAATTTAAAAATAAAAAAAAAAAGAAACCTGAGGGAAAAAATAGAGTAATAAGGGAACTAGAGGTGGTACTTGAATCTACAACTACATGGGGGTGGAGGGTGGGGGAGTGCTATATACAAAATGTTGAAGAGGGCCCTCCAAATTTCACCAGACAAAAATAAGAGTTCTATAAATTGGAGCATGAGAAATTTAGAAATTTATTATTTCAGTAGATCACTTTGAAGAAAAGATGTGCCCCTGAAATGCTACGTATAAAAGAATTTTTGTATATTTTTATAGAAGCATATTTTCAATATAATTAAAAAGCCTCAAATACTACCTTCTGGGGATGAAGGGTACATTTCTTAGACATCTCACTTCTTGAGTCTTTCCTTTAAAATTATCTTCAATCTACTCCGTATATATATTTTATATGTACCTATTTCTTTATATATTATCTCCTATCATATGACTATATGCTCCTTGGGAGCTGAAGAGATTATTGGTTGATTGACTTAAATAAACTCTTAAATAACTCCTCTTTTCATATACATTCTGTATTCATTTTGTGATTACCTTTCTCAAAGTGGTATATTCTCTATCAATATTTTAACCAGAGTAAAGCAATGTTAAGTATAAGGGCAGAAGAAAAAAGGACATCCTGCTAGATTTAGATATTCCAAAAACAAAAAATTACATTAGTAACTTTGCCAAGAAATTTAGGAATCCAGATAATGGAAAAAGGGTAAGTACACTTCAAAACAAGCCAGTCTAGACATGGACCATGTTGTGACAGGCAAGAAACCATTTAAGACTGAGAGGACCAATGTCTACCATATTTCATCATTGCAATATGTGGCAAGTTTCATAGGTGTGTGTCAGTACAGGCTCATACCTCATGCTTATCCAGACCCTCAATCTCACATGCAATAGAATCAGAGGAGACAATGATGAAAGTTTGGGGCAGATCTAATCTAGAGCTGGTTCTCTGAATTGGTCCAGATGAATTTACCCTTCAATTTTCATCTTGACTAACAATGGGCAGCAAGCATATGTAAAACACTCTGGAATATTTGGGCTTCCAATGTGGTTACTGCCACACCTCGCTAAGGTGAAGAAGGTGGATGGCCAGCATACTACCACCATAAAAGAATGCTAACTTGGGCAGAGAAGTTGCATGAGAAAAACTACCATTTTGACAATACTTACTGTTTTCCTCCATGCTGTATATCTCTAATCTGGTCTATACTGATCTTCTTAAATCTACTATAAATTTCTTCTAACCCCTGCATGGTTCTTGAATTTGATTATTCTGTGAAGTCTATCTTGAATTGCTTTGGCTTTCTCTTTACTCTCTCAAACCATGATTTGGACTATTCCTTATTTCCCCAAGAGTATTTTCTGCTTCAAGCTGTTAATTACCCTTAATCAGCACTGTAGTCAGCCTTATTCCTTCTCACTTCCTTGCAGACAAGGTACTGACATAGATTTTTGAGGTAACCATATTTATATAAAGGTGTTGTTCTGAAAGTTCTATTTAGAAATAACAGGTTAACCTGGATGATGTCTTATGATCTTGTATGGGAATCGTTAAGTATATATATGCCTTGGAAGATGACATTCCACATTTTACATACATATTGGACAGCCATGACAAAGGCACCCAAACCTGGAATGGTCAACTCTCTGCCAACAGATCAAATTCAATTCAATTGATCCTTCTTGATTATCCTGGAGACCATTCAGAAAGAAAGATCATGAATCAAAGATGAGAGATGAAGACTGTGATTTCCCATTTCTCTTTCATGGATGTTCCAAGCTATCTATAGTCCAGTGACACTTAAAGGTTATAAATGACTCATCTCTGGCTTTAAGCACCCCATCTTGAATTTAACTGACATATCTGGTTACACAGCTGCCTTTATTGGGTGCTGTTTCATGTTGTTGTCATGGAAGCATGGCATAAACCTAAGGCTTAAGTGCAGATGGCAACATAGATCCATTCTCATTGACAGATTAGTATTTCACCTCATCTGTGATCACATGTTTTGTAGTGGACCAAGATAACCTCGACTAGGTCTTTTGTGTCAAGTGATTGAGAATTAGTCACTATCTAGTATTTAAAGATACATATTCTTTAGTATTTAGTCAGAAATTTATACTTGCCACAGGAAATTTACTTTAGAGTTAACAGTAAACATTTAATAAATGTTTTTTATTCATATATTCATTCAATAACTGAAATAGCTATTCAAGTTATATTTAACAGAAGCCTTATATATTATAAATTAATGTTATGATAATTATTTCATTCTACATCTCTATCCACTCATTTCCTCCCTAAAATAAAATATCCCCATTGCTGAAAACCATTTGGTGGTAATGATCAGAATGTAAGCTCTCTGAAGATAGGAATGGCCTCCTAGCAGTGCACTTGGTACAGGAAATATTTATGTATTGAATGATTTATAGGCTCGGAGGGAAAAGAGGGGGGCCTTTTATTAGTCAAAACTGCCTTTATGTGATAGGGAGCTAAATTTTATATCGGTATAGTAATATCAAGAAAAAATAAATCCCACAGAACAAAAGATGAAGAATTTCAAGAGAAATCATGGTGGGGAGGAAGAGGACTTAGCAATAACAGATCTAAAAGTAATAAACTATTTAAAACATGTCTATATCTTTCCCATTCCCTTTGACCAGAGGAAGACTTTGTGACTTTGAAAGGTCAAAGGATTTAGTCTTCTTCTTACATGCTAGTAATGTCCCTATGATGATAGCAGCTAGCTACAAAGTCCTTATCAGGCACCAAGGACAAAATTAGACACATTGAGAAAAGACACATTGAGATATTCCTACAGAGAGCCCAGCAGAAAACTAAGGGGAATTTCATGAAGGCCTCAGAAGTAGAAAAAAATTTATTCTAGCTAATGGACTATCCAGGGCTGGAAGTCACATCTTTTGCTCTAAATTTGAGCCCAATTTCCCTCAGACTCTATAAGTAATTGTAGGAAAAGTACATCACAGACTTCAAAGAAGGGAAATGTTTGTTCCAACTCTTAATACTAAGCCATCTTACTAAAAAAAAAAAAAGTCTTTTCTAAAGCTAATTAACTTTATCTAAGTAATGATATCAACTACTAATCATTGGGCAAGCACAACAGATAGAGTTTATGAGCTATAATATTAGGAAACAACTCCTAGTGGAGCCAGAACCAGATTAAAATGTAATTGGGAAATATTTTTTTAAAATACAATAGAATATAGGTGATGTTGATAGATGGTTTTTCTAGGGTAATATGTGTCTCAAAAGCATCCTTGGGTATGGTTTAATGACCTTGTGTCTATTTGAGTTTCATCCCTAGAATATTATACAAGTTCCAACTGATTGTTTACCTCAAGTGTCTCCCTCCTCCAATCTACCCTCCAAATAGTTGTCAAAGTAATTTTCCTAAAACCAGGTTTTGACCCCTCTCTCCCTCCTTCCCCACACTAAATCTTAATGACTCTCTATTATCTCATCATCACATATAAAATCTCCTGGCATTTGAAGTCTTTCCTGTTATGGCCTCTTTCTCGTCTTTTGCCAAGCTCAAATCACATTTTCTAAAGGAAGCCTTTATGTGAAGTAATGCAGAGTCAAAAGGAAAATTCATACACTGACTATAATTGTGTGAAAAATTTGAATAGCAATAATTTTGCATTCAAAAGACAAAAAAATGGGCAGCTAGATTACACAGTAGTTAGAGCACCAGTCCTGAAGTCAGGAGGACCCGAGTTCAAATCTTGTCTCAGACACTTAACTCTTCCTAGCTGTGTGACCCTCACAACTCCTATTGCCTCAGCAAAAATAAAATAAAATAAAATAAAAAATAAACATGGACACAGATAAGAACAAAGACATTCTATTATATTAAAGGTCTTTGAAGGGCTTTATAGACATATGCAAAAAAATGAATCTAGTAAAGTGGTACTACATATTCAAATACTATTCAAAGTCACAATTATGTAAAATATGATCATTTATTCCTGATCAATGGAAATATACCATTCAAATTCAAACAATGCCACTAACTACTTCATGTAATTAACTATTCATCCTTATCAGAATCTAACTGTTTGCATTTATTCCTTATTATAATCTTTAAAAATATGCACTAATGGTATTATCACTTCCATTTTCAAAATAAAGAAACTGAAGCCAAGAAAAGTTAGGTCACATCACAGGATCATAAAATTATAAAATCATAGATTCAGACCTATAAGAGACCTTATAGACAAGGAAGTCCACTTCCCTTGCGTTATAGATGAGGAAGTGTGAGGACTTTATATATAGATAGGAAGCTGAGATATTTAATGACTTGTCCAAGATCACATATCTACTAAGTGACAGGAATAGAACTCAAGGCCAGGCCATCCTAGTGAAGTACTTTTCCATGACACAAAACTGGCTACTATCATATTAAAGACAACATGTCCACCTTTGAGATTTGTTTTACTGTTGGGTTCTCTCTTCAGATGACCTAAGAATTAAAAACTGTCTAGAAGAAGAAGACATGGATGGATTGAAACATGTTCTATAGTAAAATATAACATTGATAGACTCACAGGTCTATTAAAATGCTGATTGTGTTCATTTACTTAAATTTTTCCATTTGTTAATAGAAATTTAAAAATTATATATTAAAAAATGGTTAAACATTTCCTACAACTTCATGGAACAGATAAATATCATCTGACTTCATATCCTATTTTTATAGATAAAAGTGACATATAAGAGACTTTATGACCTCTGCCTGACTTTCAGGATAAAGAAGCAGCAGAGTTGAAAAGTGAACATTTAAATCATGGCTCATCTAATAACTAGAAAGATACTACAAAACTGTTCTTCATTTTTCTACTTAAAATAATAGCAGAAGTAGATGGATAGGCTGTGCAGAGGATAAACTGCTGGACCTGTTTCAGAAACTTATTACCTTTGTGACTCTGATAGAGTTACTTCATATCTAGCTACCTCCATTTCCTTATTTGTAAAATAAGAATAATATTAGAACCTACCTCCCAGGTTATTGTGAAAATAAGGAAATATTTATTAAAAAACCTTTTCAAACCTTAAAATGCTATATAAATGCTAGATGTTATTATTATAACATTACATCAGAGAAATTACTGGTTATTATTAGGACACTATACTATATTAATTTTCTCTTTAATAGCATTAAGTTTGCCATGTACCTTTTCCACATCTTATCTGACATACTGTTTTCTGACATTTTTAACAGTTTAAAAAAGGTAAACTTATGCAGTTGGATGAGATTAATATAAAAATTTTTTTAAATTATAAAAAAACCCTGAATTATTCTAACTTGTGTGATTTTAGTATCTAAGTGTGAAAGTGGATTTCCTATACAGCACTACAATTAGTAGCTTCATATTTTCTTGGAGTAATCCAGTCAGGTAACTCCTTCTATTCTAAATATCTCAATAATAATAAGATAAAGACCTGAACTAGCATATTACCAAACTAGGCTATATGGTCTATTTGGAGGGTGCTTTTATATCCCAATATCACTTAATAAAATACTAATTGCATAATAGATACATAATTATATAATAGGTACAAAAATAGATCCTTATTCTCTGATACTAATGCAAGGAATTGGGTTGTTGTGGGTTTTTTTTAACATCTTATGATTTGTCATATAGATATAAAGGTCTGAAACTCTGAAAAAGATGTGCTTGAACCAAGCACTTAAGGCTAATTACCTATTCAATATAAGACAATGACTCTATTAGCATATGTTTGGGAAAATGGCTCTTCTCACTGTTTGGTACTGGCTCAATGTTTGGGGTTAAGATAATCATAGGCAATAAAAAGCTATTAAAAATAAAATAAAATATTTAGATAATTTTAAAAAGAAGATAAAAATTTTTTAAAAAGGTAATAGTAGGCAAGGATTAGAGGGTGGGGTGACAGAGGCTAGAGATTCACTTGGTGAGAGGATGAGGAGGAGAAAGGTGGAGATTGACTAAACTCCTGGCAGTTTGCCTGCTTCTCCCCTAAGGACCAAGGACTTTTATTTATCCTGATGCTGGCTGATCCTGAGGCCTCCAAGGAGCTAGCCTGGACTTAATATTATATATATATATATATATATATATATAATTGAATATATATACACTGAATGGGTAGTTAAATTACTAATATTGACCAGAGTTAGGACTTAGATCCAGGTTGACCACAGCAGGTATCCAGATTCCCAGGTCAGGTTCTGTAGACACTAGTCTGGGATCACTTTATTTAACAAGTGGATATCTTCAACAAAAAATAATCTAGACCCAGGGGTCCTCAAAGTACGGCATGCTGGCCAGATGCAGCAGCTGAAGACGTTTATCCCCCTCACCCAGGGCTATGAAGTTTCTTTATTCAAAGGCCCACAAAACAACGTTTTTGTTTTTACTATAGTCCAGCCCTCTAACAATCTGAGGGACAGTGAACTGGCCCCCTATTTTAAAAGTTTGAGGACCCCTGGTAGAGCATTTAGCCTAGAATATGAAATTCAAATTGAATTAAAATCCAGCCTCAGACACTTACTATGTGCCCCTGAGCAAAGTCACCTAATCTCTGTTTGCCTCAGTTTCCTCTTCCATAAAGTAGAGAATAATAATAGCATCTACTTCACAAGGTTGTTGTGAGAATAAAATGAGTTGATGTTTGCACAATATGCACTATGATATTTGTACAATATGGGAGTATTATGCTCTTTAAATTCACTCCTGGACTCAGTTCTGAATTACACTCTAATATTTGGCCAGAATAGGATTTGTCAGATTAGCCAAATACTCTGTTAAATACACCATTTTGTTGGCTTATACTCTTTCAATTTGAGAATTTAGCTCCTAGAAAATATTTGTTTGAAACTAATCCAAATAATTTGAACTTCACAAGGAAACTCATTTTTCCTAATAAATGGCAAAATCTCTAAATAAAGAATGAGATTTCTTCATATAAGAATCTCTTTTGGGAATTCTGGCAGCACTAAATTTTTAAATCTGATGAATTACTAATGTGGAACATATTAAATTGGTAGGAGTTGGATAAGATTTCTTGTCCTAGAAAAGGGAAGGCAGGGGAGCCCTGTGCTATTTCTGATGCCATCTTAGGCTAATTTAATTTCATTTGAATTTTAAAAAGAGCTGCTAGCACAAAGCCTCAGTTGACAATTAAATCTTGAAGTAAACAAATTCTTTTCCTAGAACCCAGGATATTTATGTCTTTTCAATTACATCTTTCCAATAACTCTCAAATCTTTGTTCCTTTGGCCTTTCTATTTTTCATTCACTGAGGACATTTAAATGTTTACCATTTTTATTAAAATCTTTCTTCCTTCTCGAAGAGGACCAGTGACATCATGAGGGTGATGTCTTCACTTGCACATGGATTGGATTTAAGTGAGGCAATTGTACAGAGCTGTGTCATCAAAGTACAGCAGCAAATTCTCTTACAAGAGTACTGGTGTCCAGGATGCAATGGTTGACTTTGGCCTTTCTATGTTAAGGTCTTTCCCACATCTCAGTTTGTCTGAGGCAATGTCCATTCAATGAATAAGGAGTAGGTAAAAATTGAGACAAGATGGCCTTCACAAAAATATCAGTCTGCGCAGGAAGGATTCTCAGAGTTTCTGGGCAGAACAGAATTCTAAATTTTTGTATTCTAAAATAAAAAAATTTTTACTGGTACTTTCATGCAATATTGTGTATGCAAGTATGATTATCCCACCCTCCCTACCCTGAAATTGTCCCTGAAGTCACATTTGCAACAAATGATTTGTATACTATCTTTTGGAAAAATGATTAGAATGTAGCAGCTATGTCCTTTGATGTGTCAATTCAGAAGAATTCTGCAACTTTAAACAACTAATATGGAAGTCAATTTCTTTTACAAGTTATTCCCACTTTTCCAGTGTGGGGGAATACCTTCATCCTTTGGATGCCTAACTGCTAGGAGATCTTAATTGTTATTTAAATTAAATATTAAATTAGTGAAACTATTGCAGGTAGTATCTGTAGATATGTAATCTAGGGGTTTATTCCAATATTAAAGCATTTGTTTATGTCACATAGCATTCTAAGTTTATAAAATATTTAATATTCATAGATTCACCAGCAAAGAAAAGGAAGAGAGCTCAAAGATAACATTGTACAGATTTCTTATTTTACAGATAAAGAAACCCAGAAAGAACAAAAAAAGTCAAACAACTTTTGTCCAAAGTCATCCAGATGGTTAATGATAAAGCTAGAACATTTTCTCAATTTATCCTAACCACAACCAAGTAAGATAATAGAAGTATTATTAACCATGTTCAGAGAACTTAAAAGACTTGTCCAAAGTCACTTGACTAACTGAGTAGCAGAATTCTGAATTCAAAGTCTTCTGAAGCTATATTCACCAGGTTTGATTGCTTTTCTCCCAAAGATGGCATATTGTCTCTCATCCGTAAGCTCTCTTCCCACAATACAGATTGCAAAGACTGACAAAAGGAAATTTGGAACTTGTGATATAAAAATTTCAAGAGACATAGTTTCTGAGTAATTAATCATTTTATTAATCATGCTAGCAGATAATTAATAAAAGGGGTCTGTGGTACTCTTGAATACCAAAAACCCATCATGAAACCTACTCAGACTTCATATGCCCATGGAAAAGTGAGTATTCCTGAAGGTAGAGATCAACTCTGGTTAACAATTAATGAGAGAATGAATATTATAATAAGAGATGATGAGATTCTAGGGGACATGACTCTAATCACTTAGTCTTAGTCAAAGAGACTTATTATTGCCTAGGATAATCTAGACAAAATGGTGAATCCACTTTTATCTACATGTATCTGACTAAAACACAATAGTCTGGAATCCATCAATTCACCTAAACTAAAACTTCTTTATCTTTTGAACAGATTTGAGATCTGTTTAGTAGGATTAGTCCAAATTCATCTTTTTATCAGTCTTGTCCTTCAAAGGCTGAGTCTACAGGAAATGAGGAAATAGAAGGAGGCACGTATGTGTTGGGGGATGAAATGAAGAATTCTTAACCATAATCCAATAATTGGCTGTTAATATAAGAGAAAAATCATCATTTCTTTCAAGCTAACTAGAATTCTTGAATTCTTGGTTAGGCCTGTTTTCATATCTCTGATTATGCCAAGCCAAGTCCCAGTCTTAGATCATTCACATTATTCATCACCTTTTTTGCTAAGCTCCTGCTGCGGAAAAAAAAAAAAAAGTAAAGAAAACCAACCACTCAAACATTCTGACTGGCTCTATTGCAAATCTATGTTTTATACCATCAAATGTGCCCCTACTGTTAGCAAGCAATCCTACTATATCTCCTTTATCAACTCACTATTTTACTCTTTACTGAGGTACTTCTAAAGGTCTCAGCTGACATCCTTTTCTCATATTTTACAGAAAAAAATTTGAGTCTATTTGCCATAAATTTCATCTTCTCCCTCTTTCTCATCTCCTACTTCAAAAACCCCTCTTTCCTTCTTCACCTCTAACTCACATGAAGAAATGGCTTTATTCCTTACCATAGTTTACTTATTTAAGTGATACCATTCTATCTCCTTAAATAGAAATCCTGCCTCTATAATCTCCAGTCTTTCACTTATTTTCAATCTCTCTTTTCCTCTCTCTTTCTTTCCGTCCCTCCCTCCCTCTTTCTCCTCCTCTTGCTCTCTTGCTCTTTTTCTCTTTCTCCATGTGCACATACATGTCCATGTCTCCTCTATTATGAAAAAAAAAAATCTTGATCCTTCCATCCTTGCTAAAAATCATTCTATATTTCTTCTATCCCTTTGTAGCTGCATTCTTCAAAAAGTCCCTCTACGATAAATGTCTCCACTTTCTTTTCTGACTTCTGACCTTATCATTCCACTGAAACTGCTCTTTCTAAAGTTACTAATGATCTCTTAGTTGCTAAATCCAATGGTCTTTTCTAGATCTTCATTCTCCTTGATTCCTCTGCAGGCTTTGACACTGTGAATCACCTTTTCCCCTTTAATATTGTCTTTTCTCTGTTTCTAAGACAGAACTTTCTCTTGGTTTTCTGTTTACCTGTGAGAACAGTCTTTCTCTGTCTTCTTTGCTGGATCCTCCTCTAGCTTACACCTTTTGACCATGGGTAGCCCTTGAGATTTTGTCTTGGGCCGCCCTTCTCTTTTCCCTCTATACTACTTCAGTTAGAGACCTCATCAGCTCCCTTAAAGCGTAGCATCTCTATGCTGATGATTCCCAAATTTACCTTTCCTGCTCCAGTCTCTCCATTGACCACTTATCTCACATCTCCAACTGCCTTTCAGATATCTTCAATTGGACGTTCAGTGGACATCTTAAACTCAATGTGCCCCAAACTGAACTCATTACATTTGCTCTAGACCCTACCCTTATATTATTATAAAAAGCAGTGTTATCCTCCCAGTCCCTTAGGCTCACACCCTAAGTGTCATATTAGATCCTTTACCATCTCTCATCCCTCATATTCAATCTGTTGTCAAGGTCTGTGATTTCACCTTTATAACATCTCTGGAATACATTCCTTTCTCTCCTCCAGCACTGCTACCACTCCTTTGCAGGCCCAATCTGCTTGCCTTGAATCTCTTCCCACTCTAATTCATCTTCCATTTGGCTACTACTGAAATGATTTTCCATTCCAGCAGTTTCCTATTGCTTCCAGAACCAAATATAAAATGTTCTGTTTGGTATTGTGATAGATGGTCCCCAGGATGGGAAAAAAAATAGTTTGCTTTCCACAGAGAGCTAGAATTCTGAGAATTATGATAATAATCAACAAATCCAACCAATCAGAAATGGGTCCCTGTATCCTTTTCAACCATAGTCTTACCACAAATCTTGATCAGGCTCAAACTAGTTGGGGTCAATGACTTGGCAAAGACAAATGGGGAATGAGCATGCTTAATAGGCTAATTGCATATTAACCAACACATGCCTTCTTTGAACATGGGATGTATGACAAAGAAGGGGAAACATCTAGGAGGGCATGAAGAAGGCAGAGAAGCAGGCATTGTTTGTCGGTCAGCAGAATATTGACAAATCAGGAACACTGGGAGGAGACTGAGTGGCACATGAGAGAGATTTGATTAATATGTGTGCTCTCTTCTGTACCAGTAGGCTCCTTCACTATAAGGACATGCCTTCTTCCTGTAAGAATGTAATAAACACTCAGAGGGTTAGATGTGAATTGAGAATAGTTAATCTAAAAAAGAAAGAAGTAGGATTATCAGTTTATTGGGACAGCAGGATGATGTAGATGGGGTTCATAGTATCTTGGATTGCTTCTTACCATAGTTTCCAAAAAAGTCAGAGTTTCAAGGAATATAGAAGTAATGTATTAAGAAATAAATCTGCCCTTTTCAGATATCCTCTGGAGTATTGTGCCCAGTCTCTACAAGCTATGGTTTAAGAAAGATATTGATAATCTGGAAAATGTCCAATTGATAGGTAGTAAAGGGCCTTGAGTGCATACCATGTAAAATAGGTTGAAGGAATTGGATATGTTTAGTTTGGAAAAGAGAAGACTCAGGGAGGATGTGATGGATACCTTACTGTCAATAGACTCCACCATCATACCAATACACAGCCACTAACTTAATTCAGGCTTTCATTACCTTTCATACAGATTAATGCAACAGTCTTCAAACAGGTCACTTGTAATATTCTCTCCAAAATGTAATGTTCTCTGTTGAGGTTTTCTTGGGGTCTCTGGAGGCAGCCTTCGTTTCAGTTCAGTAATTACCACATGAGTAGCCAGGAGTTAAAGCTCAAATCCTGTATTGTCTCCTTCAAAGTCTTGTCTCCTTCACTTGGGGCTCAGCTAGTTTTCTGGGGGCCTTCCAGAGTCTTGGTTTCATTGGAGAAGCGAAGGAGGAGAGCCTGCACCACTTCTCTGTCTTCCCTAGTTCTGATTCTGGATGAGTTTGTCTGAGCTTATATGCTCTCTTATCAAAGGTTTGAATCTTGTAGAACTATAGTATTAAGTACATGTACTGAACTAGAGGACTGTTAAGCACCATGCTAAATTAGATAACTATTGTCTCTATCAATTCCTTTGACTTAGTACTTTGTAAGAATCTTTTGTTTCAAGTTCAGAGTTCTGGCCCATAACAGTCACTGTCTGAAGTCTCCCCACTTCAAAGTACCCTCTACTCAGCTACAAAGGTACCTGTTTAAAAGCACAGGTCCAACTATGTCAGCCCCATCCTCAAAGAGCTCCAATGCTGCCTCCAGAATCAAATATAAACTTCTGTTTGTCATTTAAATCTCATTATTATTTGGCACTTTCTAACTTTCCAATTGTATTACACTCTCCTTCTCTCTTCGAGTCAGTTAAGTGGTACAGTTCCTGGAGTAAGGAACTTCCTGAGTTCAAATCTGACCTCAGATACTTCCTAGCTATGTGACCCTGGGCAAGTCACTTAATCCTGTTTGCCTTGGTTTCCTCATCTGTAAAAATAAGTTGGAAAAGGAAATGTAAACTATTCCAGTAACTCTTCCAATAAAAGCCCAAATAGGGTCTCAAAGTCACACAATTGAACAATAGAGATTAGTTGAGGTAGGTAAAGGGGGAAAAGGGAAATAATGAGGATAAAATTTGCTCATCCTCACCTAAATGTAGAGGGAGCTTGGAATAATTATTTGAAGAGAGGAGCTTAATTGGAATAAAAAGATCTTGTTCTAAAGCTCTATTTCTATGCTATCCAGATGTGATTCAGCATAAGGAATAAAAAGACTAAAATTTTGTTGATTAGTCCTAGATATGGTAGCAGAGCAACCTCATAAAAGTTACATAACATCCCCTTTGAGAAAGAAGCCCCAGCAGCAAAACACCGTTCTCCCAAAAAACAAAACAGGGAGAGATCTGATTAGTTCAGCAGAAAAGAAAAAAATCAGCAGCAGATGACCACAGACACATTTCAGAGAAGCAAAAATATATTGCAGCTACAAGGGTGTATCTAGGAAAATGAATTAATCAGGAAATCAATAAACATTAAATAAATTACTATTGGGAAGCATTGTGCTAAGTGCTGGGGATGATACAAAAAGAGGCAAAAGACTCTGGTCTCAAGAAGTTTCTAATTTAACACATATAAACATATACAAAGCAAGCTATATCACAGGACAACTAGAAAATAATTAACAGAGGGAAAGCACTAGACTTAAGAGGAATGATGGGTCACTGTAGAATACTTAAGAAACTTGTTACTTTCATATAATTCATAATTATTTTTCAGCAAAACTTTAACTTTTAATACATATGAGGTCTAATATTGTAGAGGAAATTAAATGCACTGCCCTTCAGTGAAAATTAATGTCTTGTTCAACTGAGTCAAAATGGGCCAATTAAATATCTACTTCTGTAATGGAAGCTTGCTTAACTGTAATCAAACTGCAGAATTTCTTCAAGGAATTACAATAATTGAGAAAGGAATGATTTGTTTTATTCTAAATTCACTCAAGAAAATTCCACTATTCATATATTGTTTTAACTAATCTTTTTGCAAAACTCCGTGGACTGTCATATATCTGATCACAATAGGAGCGGGTAACAGACATGAATGAACACAAATCGTTTTAATAGGGGGGAGAACACTGTCATGTGAAAGAGAAAAACTACAGCCAAGCAAAGGTTAAAGTTCCAGGACAAGGAAGTGACGTCAGACGCAAGCAGGCCGACGCCATACGCCGAAAGAAGGAAATACTTAGCGCGTCCTTTTGCTCATCTCTGCGTTCTCCAGCCGGAAGTATCCGGTTGGAAAAAGTAGTTGCTGTAGACAAATAGACCGGGGGTAATTTAGTTCCGGTACAGATGGCGAGTCAGTAGGAACTCCACGGTTCGGAGAAGGGTTGGTGGACGCCGGAGGGAAGGTTTATCCTTCCTTCCTGGCTGCCGCTGCCATGATCCCGATTCCGCTAGTGGTGCTGGTGATGGGGGGTTGGTGCGCTATTTACCTGGCCGACACCTTGCTGAAGGTGAGGGCTCGGGCCCCTACCCCTCCGGCTTCTCAGTCCAGGAATCGTGCAGCTCAAGCTATGAAAGGGGACACGGAGGGTGGTGTGACGGGAGAAGGGTGGTGGGAGATGAAAGTTAAGAGAAGCCTAACCCTCTAGACCTGCTCCTTTCTTCCTCCTTCCTTATTCCTAGGAGTCTTCCTGTATTCTTGAGTCCTTCCTTTTGTCCCTCTTATCAGTCCTCCTTTTCCTTTTCCTCCCTCGCCTGCTCTTCCTTGGTAATCCTCCCACCTCCTTCTTAGTCCTGTCCCTTCCCTCCTTCCTCTCTCCCTTCCCAGTCCTGCTTCCCTCCTCCCTTCTCTCTCCCTCTTCCTGCATGTGGGCTCACTTATTGCCCCAGTATGGAAATTCATGTAACCTTCCTCGAGTTGGGTGGGGAGGGGGAGGGTGCTGCAAGGTTTGGGGTCAAGCTCTATGGGGGCTTGTTTTATTTGTCTTTTTGTCAGTTCTCTAAAAAACGTCCTTGCTAGTTCTATTTCTTAAGTCTTGTAATGATTTTGACCAAGCTATTCACTCAATTCTCTTCCTCTCCTTTCCTTCTTCCACTTCCTCCCTCCCCCTTAGTGTACACGTGTGGTTGGACTTTGAGTCAGTGAGATCTGAGATCAAGTCCTACATTTAAAGTAACTGCAGACCCTGGACAGAAGCAACTATAACATCTCTCGGCCTCAGTTTCCCCATCTGTAAAATGAGGACATTACTGTAGAACTCAATTACTATGTACCCCGCACTGTGTTGAGTGGTTTATAATTATTTCATGTAGCCCTCACAACCATTCAAGGAGGTAGGTGCTATTATTGTCCCCATTTTGCAGATGAGTAAACTGCCCAACAGAAGTTAAATGATTTGTCAAAACTCACACAGCTAGCCCCTACTTCATGGAGTGGTGAGGATCAAGTGAATTAACATATAGAATACTATATACATCTTAAAACATTTATGTAAATCCTAATTTTTGTTATTATGTTATTTTATGCATTATTGAGTTATTATTCTAAGATACAATTCATAGGCTTCACCAAACTGTCAAGAGGGAATCCATAGGACACACATAAACACATATACCCCTAAAGGTTAAGCATCCCTTTTCTGGGATTTATTTTATAGAAGAAGAAACAACTTAGAGGTGGCAATAGTACATGGGCAGTTAGCAGCAAATTGAAAAGCCAAGTTAATTAATTTCCAATCGGTTTTTTTTTTTTCCTGCTACATTAATCTCCTTTCTCAGTCCCCTAACAATGAAGGAAGAAAACTAGATCCCAATTTACATAAAGAAAATTCCATAAATAAATGCCATGATTGGATAGTCAGAGGCCCTCTAGTCCTCCTCTTTATTGATGAGGAAACTGAGGCAAAAAATTTGAACAATTTGCCCAAGTTCACAGACCTAGTATCACTGGTGGGATGAGAACAGAGTGAGTGCTCCTTATACTATATCGGTTTTTAAATGGAATTTGACAGTTTTTATTTAGCCACATTAATAAAAATGAAATGGAAAATTGGTATAATAGAAAGAGGCCTGACTTTGGAGTAAAAGGGCCTGTGTTTAAATACTGTCTCTCCCTTTTACACCATGTGTGAACTTAAAGATATTCCCTCACTTCTCTAGATCTCAGTTCCGCATCTGTAAGTGAGAAGGTTGCTCTAGATCAAAGTTTTTAAAAATAAGGATTGTGACCCTCTATGGGGTCCTGTAACTGAATGTGGTCAGGAATTATGATTTGTTATCAGCAAATGTTTGATTTGTATACCTATTTTGGGGTTGAAAGTGGGAAAAGTTTAAGCCCTGGTCTAGATCACTTCTCAAGTGCCTCACCATTCTATGAACAGCAACAAACACCTTCACTGTGGTTATAGATTTTAAAAAAACCAACAAAACAATGCAGCATCTTTCCTTCACATGTCACAAAATGATCAGTACACTGACTTACGGTTACAAGCCCTGGGTTCAGATCCTATTACTTCCTAATTGACTATCGACAATGCATATAAGTTTTCTGTGTCTTAGTTCTTTTCATCTCTAAAAAAATAAATGTTATATATGATAACATTAATATTCCATACATCATAGAGTTGTTGTGAGGAAAATCTAAACCTTCAGGTGGGTTATTAAACTTTAAGAAACCAAAGGCAATCATTTAGTTGAATCATTTTTGCTTTGGAGCGTGTCAGTCTAACTCGGGGCATCAGAAAAAAAAATGCTGGATTGAAGTCAGGGGACTTCTGTGTTGTTTACTCATCTCTAAAATAAAGAGAGTTGGATTAGGAGATAACTAAAGCTCTTGCTAGCCTCAAATCTATTTTCCTGATTCTGATAATACCTAAGAAATGCTCTATTTATTTTCCTTAAAAAGTTGGTCTTCAAAATCACACAGTCATTTCTTTCTCTTAGGCATCAGATTCTTTGAAGACTTCTTATGAAGAGTGGCTGACATCTTACGGATTGAGCATCTCCCCTTTTCACATACGATGGCAAACTTCTGTCTTCAATCGTCTCTTTTATGATTGGGGACGGTGGAAACCCAGGCTGCTTTACCAGTGGTATTCTTTGTGTGCTATTTTGGCTTTAATTGATGAAAGGGACAATGACATTAATTTGTTACTTGAGTTAACACTAACATTTCTTAACCTTATAATTTTGTATGGTGATTTAAAAGCAAAATGCCCAATTAACAAATGTAGTACAATGTCCTACAAATAATTGTACTGAACACTTGTATACTTATTATATTCAGGTAAAGTATGTACACATACATTACCAATGTTCAGTAAAACAAATGAAATTAATGTGTAAATAAATCCAGTAATATTGTTTGATTTAGTGTCAAGCACTAATTGTTTTTTGTACTTAAATTATAAAAGTAAGGTAGACTTGTCAGTGGTACCCTTTTCAACAAAACATAAATTTTTTTGGTATAATTTATTTAGCAGATTGATTAGTTTCTTCTACTTCAGTAGACATGTCTGAGGTTAATGAAGCAGAGATGTAACTACATTTCTTTTATTTGTCATTATTTTAAGTTAGTAAGTAAAATATATGACAGATCATTGAATCTAATGATATTTGAGATGTAAAGTACTCCATATTAATCTAAATTTCATTGTAACAGGTTCAATTTAGGAATGGTCTTTGGAATAATTGCCATGTTCAGTTCTATTCTCCTCCTTGGGAAAACCCTGATACAGACTTTGTCACAAATGCTGACTGAAGCTCCTTCAGCTCAGAATGATCGAATGCTACAAGTTGTGGTTAGTGGCTTTTCTTTTTCTTTTTTCCCACTTACTTTCTTGAAATGTATATTGAAAATGGTTCCCATAGCTGTTTTTCACAACTACTCCTCCAAAGATAGATATGAAAATAGAAGTCTCATAACTTTCCAAATACTGTGACTTGGCCAAAATATATGTAGAGCTCTTTTTGAAAATGAGAGAAATTAATGTGAAAGTTTTTGCATTTAAGAGAAATAATTAATGGCTAGTGAAGACTAATAGTAATCATAATATTAGATTAATAAAGATAAAAATACTAGGAAAATTACACACTTGTATTTTTGTGTACAATTGCTGCTTTTCTTTTACTCTTCAAATTTACCAAGAAGTTGAATTAATACTTTGGGGAAAACACATTTCATTTATGTTGCTGTTTAAAACATATTTTTGAAAGTGGTATAGTCATTTCAACAACAAGAGAATATTATTGTTCTCTAAGAAATGACCAGCAGGATGAATATAGAGAGGCTTGGAGAGACTTACATGAGCTGATATTAAGTGAAATGAGTAGAACCAGGAGATCATTATACACCTTCAACAACAATACTGTATGAGGCTGTATTCGGATGGACATGGCTCTCTTCAACAATGAGAGGATCCAAATCAGTTCCAATTGATCAGTGATGAACAGAATCAGCTACAACCAGTGAAAGAACACTGGGAAATGTGTGTGGACCACAATATAGTATTTACACTCTTTCTGTTTTTGTTTGTTTGCATTTTTGTTTTTCTTCCCAGGTTATTTTTACCTTCTTTCTAAATCCTATTTTTGTTGTATAGCAAGACAGCTGTATAAATATGTATACATATATTGTATTTAACATATACTTTAACATATTTAACATGTATGGGACTACCTGCCATCTAGGAGAGAGGGTGGAGGGAAGGAGAGGAAAAGTTGGAACAGAAATTTTTGCATGCATATGTTTTGTCAATAAAAAGCTATAATAAAAAAAAAAGAAAGAAAAAAGCAAGTGGCATAGTTTAGGGGCAGCTAGGGGGCGCAGTGGATAGAGCAGCAGCCCTGAAGTCAGGAGAACCTGAGTTCAAATCTGGTCTCATATACTTAACACTTCCCAGCTCTGAGACCTTGGGCAAGTCACTTAATCCCAATTGCCTCAGTGGAAAAAGAAAGTGGTATAGGTTTTGTTTTGGTTTTTTTATTTTATTTAAAGTAGTATAATAAAGGGACAATAGAGCTAGCTTCAGATCAATATACAGGAAAGTTACAATTTCATTCTTGATAAAATTTTATATCTCCCCAGTCTTTAGAATACATTTAATTTCTATGAAATAATGCCCCTTTTATTCATGTTAAAATGCTTTTCTGAATAAACATTGTTGTTTGTTTGTTAAGAGTCTCTCAATGACATCTATTTTTGAATATTTGAAAACACTTTCCTCAAAGTGGCCTTTTGAAAGTAGATATTGCAAGTTTTATCTTCTCCATTTTACAGATGAGAGGACTTAGGGATAGAAAGTGAATTGACTCTGCCATGCAACAATTAAATATCAGAGCTAAGACTTGAATTCTGATTTTCTGAAGCTCAGATCATTACTCTTTTCATTGCACTCTTTTCTGAAGTCACATTCTGTCTATTTAAAGTATATGTTTAACATTTATGGATCATGTAAGTAGTAACAGTGACACAACCTTACATTTCTCCTGTGTAAATAGCCTCTTCCCTGTTGACTTGCTTGTGTCAATTGATTTTTATTAGAAATGTTTACATTTGTCATCTAAATTTCAGTTATGGATTTTTGCCTTACTAATAAGATCCACATTAACTGAAAAATGTCTTTAATTTTTAGTAGCAGGTCTTTTTTTTTTTAAACCTAGCAATTTGATCCTAATCTTAACTTGTTACTTATAATCACTAATAGGATTATTATAGTTTAGTAGCAGTGAGAATGAATTTAGAAATTAGTTGCAGAAAGTGGAGGCAGTACAACTGGTAGATCATTTTATACCAGCAGTATTGTGATGATAATTAACTGGAAAACTTAGCTGTTCTGATCAATAATGTTCCAAAATAGTCCCAAAGGATTAATGCTGAAAAATGCAGTTACTCTCCAGAGAAAGAACTGAAGATCTTTGACTGCAAATTGAAATATAGTTTTCTCACTTTATTTTTCTTGCTTTTTTATATTTTCTGATATGGGTAAGATATTTTGCTTGATTTCATGTATATAATTGTTATATTGCTTGTCTTTTCAGTTTTGGGGGACATAAGAGAGAAAGAATTTGGAACTCAAAAAAATTTTTTCCCAATATTTTAATTTGTCAAATACATGTTAAAGATAGTTTTCAACATTCATTTTTGTAAAACTTTGTGTTCCAAATATTTCTTCCTCTGTCCTTTAGTTCTCCCTCCCCAGTATAGCAAACAATCTGATAAAGGTTAAATATGTGCAATACTTCAAAAAAAAAATTTAAAATGTAAAAATAAATAATAATTAAAAATTTAAAAAGAAATTAGTTGCAGAGAACTACAGAGAATTAGTATCTAGTCAGTAGCTTATCTGGATGAGGGGATCCAGGAAAGATATGTGATTTTCTTTCATCTTCATATTATTCATGTGGAGAACAAGTTGTTTCCAAGGTTGGCCTCTCATTTTATTGAGTTCACTAAAACATTTCTTTGTATGTTAGATCTATATTTGGACAACTTCTAGGCTGACCTGAGATCCCTGTGTATTTTTATTTTTTTTATTTACATATTTAAATGTCTTATCTGCAGAATTAGATTAAATTTCTGAAACTGCAAGAATATGTTTTCTACTTTCTAATGCTTTGTGGAATTAGACTAGTTTTATTACTGAGTAAGCATTTGGGGTTCTAAATTGTTTAGAGATCAGTAATCTAGTACAACTAATACCTAGTGTGCTCCTGGCATAGACAGACCATAGGAAGGGTCAAATTAGGTGCTAGTCAGCTAAATATTATAACTTGCCAGCTGTTGTTTTTATATTATCATAAGTGTATGCTTATCTCTCAGTAAAAGAAAACATGGCCTAGTTGATCCAGAAAGAAAGTTTGAGAACATTCATCTTCCCGCCTTCCCTTATCAATCATTTTCTTAGAGTCCCTATCCCCAGACACCCAATGTCATGGTACTGCTTCAAGGTTGCTAATGTAGCCCAGGTTTTTCCTAGTCCTCTGAACTTTGTAATTAGCTTCTTTTCCATTTTGTCAATCAAAAATCTTCATTTTTGGCTTATTTAATCTTAGCCAAATGTTAATATTAAAGAAACTTAATTGAACTAATTTATAATGATAAATGAATGACAGAGCCCATTAATCCTCCCATGGGTATTAATATGTCTAAAAGGATGCCATGAAATCAGGAGAATAATACACACAAAGACAGAACTCTGGCAATGGAAATGGAAAGAACAGCAACAACAAACCAAATGCACATTTTGTACCATGGCAAAGGTACCTGGATTTGGATTTAGAAGACCTGGGATTAGATTTTTGGCTATACTTTCAGTAGTTGGGTGACCTTGGACAAGTAACTTAATCTCATTGAGCCCCAATTCCCACATTTAATCAAGAGGCTGGATTAAATGACCTTTGTTGTCCTTTTCGGTTCTAATGCTATAATCATAAATATAAACGATCAAGCTTGACCAAAAGAGGAGATTAAAGAAGGGCTATTGTTGTAGAATATTACATATCTTGGATGGTGTTTTGGATTAGGAGGAGGTAGAAAGTGGAGAGAGATGCAGGGCATCTCACAAATCTTAGTGCAATTTTAAACTCTTCCAGCATTTTTTGTATCACCTTCACCTATCATCTTTCTGTTTTGTTTTTTAATATCTTCTTTCCAAATACTTTAAGCTTTAATAACAAAACGGCACCAAGACTTTTGGGATAGCTTGCTTTTGGAAATGGAGGTGATATACAAAAGATACATCACTATTTTTTTTTCAAATAATTCATTAAAAGAATCTCCAATTGATGAGATTTTAGGCTTTACAACAAAGTAGAAATAGAAAGAAATCCAAGTTAATCCCAATAGACTTTGGATAGAAAATGCCATCTACATCCAGAAAAAAGAACTATGATGCTTGAATGTAAATCAGCACATGCTATGTTCATTTCTTTTTTCTGTTTTTTTTTTCTCTTCCATGGTTTTTTCCTTCTGTTCTGATTTTTCTCTCCCAACATGATTCATAAAGCACAATGCGTGTTGAAAATAAAGAAACAAACAAACCAATTTAGAGCACAAAATAAAGTAAATAAATAAATTCAAGTAAGACCTTCTTTATAGGCAGGCAAGCTGGAAGGACCACTCTTGTTGTCTGGCCACTTTGGTCCACTTTTGTGCCATTGTTGTTGTTTTTCCCAACAGGTTCTTTTCTCCATTACATATAATTTCTTTGAGCAAATTGGAAGAGAGCCAAGATATCGGTGCTCTTTACATAGAGAAACTACTTGTAAATGAGAATCTTAATTATAATTTTACAAAGCACATATATTAGGGATGATTATTTATACTAATTTTACCATGGTATATGCACACACACACACACACACACACACACACACACACACACACACACAACACATATGTTGTATCCTTCAAATAGAGAAGCTCCTTGAGTACAGGGACCATTTCTTTTTTTTTGTTATTGTAACCATGGTCTCTGGCACATATTAAATACATCAAAAGTATCTTGAGGCCTAGGAATATTTTTTAATTTATCTTTATGACCCTAGGGCTTAGTAATGCCTGGCATATTGTAAACTATCAATAACTGCTTGTTGATCGATTTGGTGTTTATTTAATTGTGTCCATTTAGTTTATAATAAAAAACTTTAAATAAATAAAATCTGAGGTAGAAATGAAAAACAGCCATTTATTTTCATGCCTATTTTAGCTATATGGCCATGACAGTATGATGATGATGATAAACTGAGGTAGGAACAACTTAAAATAACTTTTTTTTTTTTAATCACTTGATATGCTACTATGTATTTTGTTGTTTACTTGAACAGGTTCCTGGTGTAAATTTACCTGTCAGCCAACTGACCTATTTCTTTACTGCAATCCTTATTAGTGGTGTCATACATGAAATTGGCCATGGGGTGGCAGCTATCCGGTAATGTAATCAGACTTTTTCTTCTCTATTGTATGTTAGCAAAGCTTTTAAAAGAACTATTATTTTAAAGTTAACTGCTTAGACTGACAATGACAATTTTTAAATGGAAAATTCAACTTACAGTCTTTTGTTACATTTTAAATTTGCCCTTTTACAGAATGTTATCTTATTAGATAAATGATTAAGCTGGATCTAATGCTTTTATATAAATCGACAGTCCCTTATAGTTTGCCTTTCACATAGATTACCTTCAGTTTTTTGTGCTAATGATAAGAACAAAAATTGAGAACTTCTTAAGGTAAAAGGGAATTTTTAGCAAAAGTTTAAATTTGTGTATAGAAGCTGAGTATTAGTTCTTGATTTGTGAATTGAAATAACATTGCTAAATTCTTCATCCTTTTTCTGTTTCTTAGAGAACAAGTTCGATTTAATGGATTTGGAATTTTTATCTTCATTGTTTATCCTGGAGCATTTGTTGATCTATTCACTACTCATTTGCAACTTATATCTCCAGTCCAGCAGCTAAGAATATTCTGTGCAGGTAAGTGATTTGAAATTGTTCCTTTAAATATCAACTTTATCAGTTCATTTTGTATCTATCTCTTAAAGCATCACAAATGAAAAAAATCATGTCTTTTTCAGAATTTGTTTCTTTAACGATTGTCTATATCATACAACAAATATTACTGCTGTTAGTGGGAAAAGTTGGTAAGAAGATTAAATATGACTTGAACCTAAAAAATAAACTATTCATTTATGCCAATATTTGGTTAGGGTTATAAGTTGATTTTCATAGTGCATTGAAATGCTCTTACATAAGCCAGAAGAGTATTGTAAATTACAGAATGTGCTTACTTGCTAAATTACAACCTGCGGGTTGTCAATTTGGATATATAAATTAGAAATTTAGAGATTTAAATGGATGCCTCTGCATTGTAAATTATTTAAATTATTCATGTCTGTCATGCTAATTTTGGTTTTTAGTCTATTAATAAGAATAATGATGGTGATATTGGATTGTGAATTTCTTAAGGTAGAGACTCTCTTTTGCCTCTTTTGTATTCTTAGTGCTTAACATAATACCTCATAATGATACTGATAGTAGGCACTTAAGTGTTTATTGATTGAATGAATGAGTGATATAATAATAATAATAATGGTGATGTTAACTAGTATTTCAGTAGTGCTTTACGGTTTGCAAAATGTTTTACAGATATTATCTTTTATCCTCACAATAGCCCTGCAAGGTAGATGGTATTATTATTCCTGTTTTACAATGTGGATACTGTGGCAAACAGTTAAGTGACTTGCCCAAAATGATATAGCTGGGAAATGTCTGAGGCTAGCATTGAGCTCTAGGTCAAGCCAGTTGCCTCTAATGTAGTACAGTAAAATTACTTCTATCCCACCTGGTCTTTGCATGCACGTGCTCGCGCGGGGAGCTTCTGGTGTATGTGTGTGTGTGTGTGTGTAAATGTGAAAAGCATTATAATGTAATAGAGAGTTGACTTTGGAGTCAGGAAAGCCTAGGGTCAAATCCTACCTCTGGCACTTAATAGTTTAGCAAATTTTGGAAGACTATAATTATGCAAATTAAGATTGCTAATCTGTGCCAGCAGAGTCTCCATACTAGGAATTACAGCCCTGAACATTATAAATCAATCTAAATCCCTTGTTAATTTTTAAATTATCATAAGGTTTTGTTAACTAAGGAGTTTGTAAATTTTACTCCAAGGCTGAAGCAAATATTTACTGCAACATCCTAGTTGGACCCCCTATGTCAGGTGTCTTGCCATTCTAGGCTGCTGCCAAAGTAATTTTCTTTAAGCACAGATCGAACCATGTGACTCCCATCCTTAGCTAATTCTATTAGATTGCTGTTGCCTCTAGAACAAAATAAAAACCCCTTTTTTTAACTTCTAAAGCCTTACTCATCTTGGCCCCAGCCTACCTTTTTGACCTTATTGGACTTGACTCTCCCTCCCTCACTCTGTAATCCAGTCAGACTGACCTTCTTTTTGTGCCCACTGTGAGCCTCCCATCTTCTACATGCTTTTGCATTTGCTTTCGTGCATACCTTGCATATATTCCTTCCTTTCCCCCTCCTCCCAGAGTCCCTGATTTTTCTTAAGATACAGTTCAGACAGTCTGCTATGTGAAGGTTTTCATGATTGCCCTATTTTTAGTCCCCTCTCTCCTTATATACTCCCAAACCAAATTATGTTTTAATTTGATAGATAATGAATATCTTTGTACACAGAATAGTAAAAAAAAAAAAAAAAAGTATATATGTACACATACATATACATATGTAAAAATATAAGCTTTATATTTTTACATATATATTATGTAGATATACAGATATATATATATATACACACACAACACACACATACATATATAATGTATAGCTGATACATTTACCTACTCCATTAAAATATAAGCTCATTGCAAGGAGGCACTATTTCCTTTGTGTCCACATGACCTAGCATAGTGCCTGGCACATATTTAATAAATACTTGTTGATTGATTAGTTAATCAGTCCTTCTCTTTTGGGAAATTAGGGAGGAGTTTTGAGTACAAGAAAATAAATTTGAAAAGATATTGGTGAAAGTAGAAGATATATACATAAAAAACGCTGCCTAATTTTACTTATTTCCAAATAAGTTAAACACTTCTCCTGCATTGCTCTATCTTCTTACCTCTATAAGAATTAGAAACCACCTTCAGAGGAGGCTATCAATGGACTATGAATTCTTCTTTAATTCTAGTAAAAATATTTAAAGTAAGATTATATGCCAGTATAATTTTGGAAAAGAAGGTAGCTTTAATTCAACTTTGCTTCATCATCAATATTGTTGATGAAAAAGTATTTTCTTTTCACAGTTCTATTAGAAATATCAGCTGTAAAAAAAAAAAAAAGAAAAGAAATATTAGATGTAGTTTACTTCATCTCAGGTATGGTACACGATTATATAAAGCATTACATTCTATTATCTTATTCACATTTATTTAAATTTTTCATATTTTAAATATGATTTTCTATTACTTTATGTATATAAATATATGTATATATGTAAGCATATATATTATATTTGTTTCTTTGTTTTAGGTATGACTGGAACTGGAGAAAATAAAAACTATCAGTTAAATAAGTTAATCACTAAGCTTTTTTCATTCATATATTTGGAAGCATTATTTAGAAATGAGTCCAATAGAGGGCATTCTTTCTTTGTGACACTGATGCCAATCTGAATCCCTTTTGCTATGGTTTAAATATACTTTAGTTTAAATGCCTTAACCTCATTTTATTAAGGGATTCCTTTAGCTGTCTAAGCAAAAAGATCCTAATTCTTTTCCTCTTCCTCCTCTTTCTTATCCTTCACCCACTGTTCATAGACAGAAAGTGATGGATTTCTTCTCATAATAAAATAAGATATAATGGATGACAAAGAAAAGTCATATACATTGATATACAATTATCAGAATATATATTTTTATTAGAACCTGTGCTAGACTAATATATTCTTTTTTGTTCTGGAGATTTTCGTGATAAAGATACTGGAGTGGTTTGCTTTAGCCCTGTCCACTTTGGTCTAACACTTGTGTTTAAGTTAAATTCATAGCTAACTTGGTTGGTTGGTTGTTGTCCTGAATTCTTGTAAAGCATCAAAATGACATCATTATGTTAGAGTTGTGTTATATTATGTCCAACAGTGGGTGATCAGACCAATAAGACCTCAGAATGCTCTGCCACAAATAGTCCCTATGAACATTTGAGGTAGCTTCTCTAATTAGTTTGGGAGAATTTAGGGAATGTTGATTCTGTATTTGAAAGACATCAAAAATATTCAAGTCTCCATGCTCCTAGGAAATTATGGTTTGTTTGTTTGTTTTTTTTGGGGAAGGGCGTAGGTTTTTAAATGTTTATCAATAGCTTTTAGCTACATTTTCCAGTATATTCCTCTTTCTGACTCTCTAGTGATATATCCCTTATACAAAGAAAGAAATAAGAACAACCAAAAAAACACCACCACCCAGCAAAATTAAGTAACACCCCAACCAAGTCTTATTTTATATGTTCCATAACAGTGTTCCATTTCTGCAAGAAAGGAATAGTGATTTATTCTCATATCTTTCCTTGAAAGACAAACTTGATCGTTTTAATTTCTTTTTTGTTTATAAGTTTTATTGATATTTTTATTTTTTCATCTCCTAAATTTCATCAGGGACCTTAACTCTTATTTCTTGCCATTATTTTGATGTCTTTCTAGCGGCTGTTCCATTAGGCTTTTTATTTGAATCCTTCATCCTAGATTCTCTTTATCATTGTCTCTCACTCTTTGTTTTATTTTTCTCTAAATTTTTCAAAATTCTTCCTCCTGCTCATCTTACCATCTTTTCTTTTCTTTTCTTTTTTTTTTTTACACATAAATGTTTATTGAATGAAATCAGCATGTTATTTTTTTTCTCTCTTTTTTTTTTTTTTTTAAACTTTTTATTGACAGAACCCATGCCAGGGTAATTTTTTACAGCATTATCCCTTGCACTCACTTCTGTTCTGATTTTTCCCCTGCCTCCCTCTACCCCCTCCCCCAGATGGCAAGCAGTCCTTTATATGTTAAATAGGTTACAATATATCCTAGATACAATATACGTGTGCAGAACTGAACAGTTCTCTTGTTGCACAGGGAGAATTGGATTCAGAAGGTATAAATAACCCGAGAAGAAAAACAGAAATGCAAGCAGTTTATATTCATTTCCCAGTGTTCTTTCTTTGAGTGTAGCTGCTTCTGTCCATCCTTGATCAATTGAAATGGAATTAACTCTCTTTATCGAAGAGATCCACTTCCATCAGAATACATCCTCAAACAGTATCATTGTTGAGGTATATAATGATCTCCTGGTTCTGCTCATTTCACTTAGCATCAATTCATGTAAATCTCACCAGTCCTCTCTGTATTCATCCCGCTGGTCATTTTTTTACAGAACAATAATATTCCATAATGTTCATATACCACAATTTACTCAATCATTCTCCAATTGATGGGCATCCATTCATTTTCCAGCTTCTAGCTACTACAAACAGGGCTGCCACAAACATTTGGCACATACAAGTCCCTTTCCCTTCTTTAGTATCTCTTTGGGGTATAAGCCCAGTAGAAACACTGCTGGATCAAAGGGTATGCACAGTTTGATAAATTTTTGAGCATAGTTCCAACATCTTTTCTTAAAAAGTAGTTGACATCTATAGTTTCCACTTCCTCACTATTCCTTAATTCCTTCTAGTCTGCCTTCATTACTTTATAAGAATTGCCCTCAAAGGAGGGACATCTATCACTTAGATTTTTCTCAGTCTCCATCTTCAACTACTCTATGAATTTGATACTTTTGATCATGTAAATGTTATTTAAAAGTTTGATTCAGATCAGCAGTTATTTTCTTTGGTAGTTTCTTTACAGTTTAATTTTCTTTTCTGAGTTTAAATTATTTAACATTTCTGTTTAATGTTAATAAGTTGAATATTTTATATTTTTGTATTTTTTAAATATTTTTGTAGGTAATTGATTTCTTTTAAGTGCTCAGATTTCTTAGTAAATAACTGATAGGTTCTAATCATCCTTTTTTCTTCTTCCAAATTTGTTGTTTTTTTGGTCATTTTGTTATATTTTATTTTGTTATTTTGATTTTCTTCCCTCTATTTAATCTAGATTGACTAAAGATCTATCAATTTTGTAAGTCTTTTCAAAGAATCAGCGTTTACTTTTGTTTATCAGTTCTATAATTCTTTCTGTTATTTCTCTTATAATATTCAAAATATTCTCTTTTATGCTAATTTTTAGTTTGTTAGTTAATATATACTTTTAAGCATAGACTGTTGTGCACACTTCCATATATAGTTCTCTTTTTTTTTTTCAAGTTTTCTTCGTATTTGGAAGTCTTCTTGTTTAATATGTCATATTGAAAAAAAAATTTAATTTTTGCTTTAAAAAGAAAATATTCTTTCTTTATATTTATTATTACTCTCACATAAGAAAGAGTTCCTTCCCTTACAACTAAATAACAACTAAAATACTTACTTGCCATCTCTATGAAGTCAAGCAGCTAGGTGATTCAGTGGCTAGAGCACCAGGCCTTTAGAATCAAATAGACTTGAATTCAAATCTGTTATCAGACACTTACTAGCTGTGTGACTCTGGGCAAGTTACTTGATCCTCAATTTTCTCATCTGTAAAATGAGTTGAAGAAGGAAATGGCAAACCACTGCAATACCTTTGCCAAGAACACCCCAAATGTCATCATAAAGAGACGGACAAAACTGAAAACAATTCAACATCAACCATAAAATCCTCTCTGATCCCAACAATTAATTATTATCTCATCCTTTTTGAACTGTCTCAGAACTTTGTACTTCCTATAATACTTAGATTGTTATTTATATTTATATTTACACTTATAAGGCCTTGTATTCATTTGTATATTTATTTTATCCCTTCTCTAATATTATGATATTGGTAAGGACAGGGATTTATGTTCCTACATGGTGATTTCCACAAGAGCTTTTATTAGCATGGAAACTTCTTGAGGGCCAGTTTCTCATTTGCCCCACCTACACTTCACCATGGTTCCCTTTTCAGTACTGGCAGATGATAGAAAAATGCATTGCAATGGGCAGTTGTTTCCAAAAGCAAAGTGTTATAATAGAACTGTAGCTTAATGCCCCTTCTAATTGTATTTATCCTCACATTTTAATATAAAATAATCTTCAACTAAAAGTAAGGAATTCTATACAACTATGTAGAATTTTAGGAAATAGAGTATCATTGTTGTTAAATCATGTTGTTAGATTTTTAAGTTATAAGCTAGCTAAAGTACAAACAATAGGGGATTTTATGTCTTAAGTTGAAGAAGAGAATAAAAACTGGGATAACTAGCATATCTATAAAATAAAGAAGGAAAATTAAAGGATCTCTGAGGATCTTTGTACCACATTCTTTTAATCCTATAAAATAAAATTGCATAAATAAGTTTTTTACTTGGTACTTTGTGAACTTAATGAATAGAAAACTTTACTTGGGGTTTAGAAGACCTAACTGAATCCTGTCTCTATTGCTTACTCAGGTTAGGAGCCTGGAGAAGACACTCGGCCTCAGGGGAGATAATAATAGCATCCTTCTCACATATTTTGAGGATCAAATGAAATATTTTATGTGAAATGCTTTTTAAACTTTAAAGCATCATTTATATATTAACAATTATTTTAAAATACATGTTAAGTGAATTTTTCTAAGTAAACAAGCAAATTGATGGGTTTTAGATTCTTTTGTTTGATTTATTCTCCAAATTTGGGCCTAAAATATTGCTACATAGTTTATATTTTCAAACATTTTCATTGCACTTATATGTTGTTTAATTATTTCTGATTCTTAGGGACACTATTTGAAGTTTTTTTGTCAGTGTGATTTTGCCATTTCCTTCAGCTCATTTTACAGATGAGGAAACCAAGGCAGACAGGGTCAAGTAACTTGCCCATTGCTTAAACATAACTATGTTTAAGGCCAGACTTGAACTCACATCTTCCTGACTCTTGGGTCTCTATCTACAGTGCCATCTACATATCCCGTTTTTCCCACAAGTTTTATATTTTTGTCCAAAGTACATTAATTAAAAATGAATTTACTATCCAGATTCCTTTGAAGTTAAATCCATTTCAAGAGTAGAATGAAGGTGACATTTCATTTAGATGTTAATGTGAGATGATAAGTTGGTATTCTTTTGTTTAAATAGTTTTTGTAAATGTGCAAGGGACTTTATTTTAGCTGCCACTATTATACCTAAATTAATGACATATAATATTTGTTTATGTTTATGAATTTATAATAGTAAAAAGGAAAATTTTAGAAAATTGATATGGATATTTTAAAAATTAGTTTTAATTAAAATGAATCATTTAATTTAAAAATAATGAAGACTATTTTAATTAAAACTTTGGCATATCTTCCTAGATAGAAATTAATATTGATTAATATTGAGAAGATAAGAACATAGGTCCAAAAGTTCCAAGTGCTCCAGATTTCTCCCACAAACAAAACAGATTGCACCATAGGGTGAACATAGACTGATGAAAAACTAAGACTTGAGACAGAACAGGGGTCCTCTGAGGACAACTAAGAAGATCCCAGGTCACAGAGGTTTAACCAGTGTGAGGTATAAACACCTCCCAGGCTACTTCCACCAAAATACCAATCTGAGCCCTGGTGCTGGCCCAGCTGTGTGCTGAGTTACACCCCTGAACAGGAAAGAATCAACACACCCAGTGAGTGCAGAAGCAGTAAAGCAGGATAGCTACTGGCTTGGGCATTTGCAGGAGGGTGGAACTCTTGGTTTGGATTCTAGGCCAGAGGAGAAAACTGAAGTGAAGCCAGAGGCCCCATTCCCCACCCTCTACCTCAGAACTAGGATGATTACACTAATAAGTTTTGTTGGTTTTGTTTTTTGCTGAGGCAATTGGAATTAAATGATTTGCCCAGGGTCACACAGCTAAAAAGTCTTAAATGCCATGAGTGTATTTGAACTCAGATCCACCTGACTTCATGGCCACTGCCCAAGCCACTGCTCTATCTGACTGCCCCTATAAGTTATTACTTTTTTTAAAATTAGCAGGCAAAGGAGAAAGAACCCAGTCATAGAAAGTTACTATGGGAATAAGGAATACAAGTTTCATCTTCAAAGGAAGATATGAAATAAAAAATGCCTCCCCTACCCCAAAAAGTGACATTTTAAATGGTTACCTGCCATGATTTCAGAGAGACCTGGAGAGACTTACATGAACTGATGCTAAGGAAGTGAGTAGACCCAGAAGAACATTGTACACAGCAACAAGATTATACAGTGATCAATTCTGACAGACATGGCTCTTTTCAATAGCGAGGTGATTCAGGCCAGTTCCAGTGGTCTTGTGATGGAGAGATCCATGTGCACCCAGAGAGAGAACTGTGGGGACTGATCACAACATAGCATTTTCACTCTTTTTGTTGTTGTTTGCTTGCATTTTGTTTTGTCCTCATTTTTTTTTCCTTTTTGATCTGATTTTTCTTGTACAGCATTATAATTGTGGAAATATGTATAGAAGAATTACACATGTTTAATGTGTATTGGATTACTTGCCATCTAGGGAAGGAGTAGGGGAAAGGAGGAAAAAAAATTGAAACACAAGGTTTTGCAAGGGTAAATGTTGAACATTATACATGTTTAAAAAAAAAAAAAAACTTTTAAAAAAATTTAAGAAAAGTTACCTGCCCCAAAAGAATTTATAGAAGAACTCAAAAAAAATTTTTAAGTGAATTAGAGAAATTAAGGAAAAAATTTTTTTAAAATATGAAAAAAAGATTATCAAAAGAAAATCAACCAACTAGAAAAGGAAATCCAGACTCTTAAAGAAGAAAGTGACTCTTTGAAAATTAGAATTGAGCAAAGGGAAGTTAAAAAAGCTTTCAGAGACTAAGAAATAACAAAACAACACATAAAGAAGGAAAATATAGAAGAGAAAGTGAAACATCTTTTCAGAAAAACAACACTGAGATACCACTACACACCTGTCAGATTGGCTAAGGTGACAGGAAAAGATAATGACAAATGTTGGAGGGGATGTGGGAAAACTGGGACACTGATGCATTGTTGGAATTGTGAACGGATCCAACTATCCTGGAGAGCAATTTGGAACTATGCTCAAAAAGTTATCAAACTGTGCATACCCTTTGACCCAGCAGTGTTTCTACTAAGTTTATATCCCAAAGAGATCTTAAAGAAGGGAAAGAGACCTACATGTGCAAAAATGTGGCAGCTCTTTGTGTAGTGGTAGAAACTGGAAATTGAATAGATGCCCATCAGTTGGAGAACGGTTGGGTAAATTATGGTATATGAATGTTATGGAGTACTGTTGTTCTGTAAGAAACAACCAGCAGGATGATTTCAGAGAGGCCTGGAGAGACTTACGTGAACTGATGCTAAGTGAAATGAACAGAACCAGGAGATCATTATACACTTCAACAACAATACTATTTGATGATCAATTCTGATGGACTTGGCTCTCTTCAACAATGAGATGAACCAAATCAGTTCCAATTGTTTAGTAATGAAGAGAATCAGCTACACCCAGAGAGAGAACTATGGGAAATGAGTGTGGACCACAACGTAGCATTTCCACTCTTTCTGTTATTGTTTGCTTGCATTTTTAGTTTCCTTCTCAGGTTTTTTTTACCTTCTTTATAGATTCTATCTTTCTTGAGCACCAAGATAACTGTATAAATATGTGTACATATATTGTATTTAACATATACTTTAACATATTTAACATGTATTGGACTACCTGCCATCTAGGGGAGAGGGTAGGAAGGAGGGGGAAAGTTGGAACAGAAGGTTTTGCAAGAGTCAATGTTGAAAAACTACCCATGCATATGTTTTGTAAATAAAAAGTTATAATAAAAAAAAAAAAGAAAAACAACAGATCTGGAGAACATGTCAAGAAAACATAAGAATAATTAAGACTACCTGAAAGCTGTGACCAAAAAAGAATTTTGACACAATAATGCAAGAAATGATTAAGGAACATTGTCCTGAAGTAAAAGAACAAGAGGAGAAAGTAGAAATAGAAAAAAAAAAAAATCCACTGATTACTACATCAAAGAGAAGGGATCCCACAAGGAAACTATATGGGGGGGGAGGGCAGCTAAGTGGCACAGTGGATAGAGTATCAGATCTGAAGTCAGGAGGACCTGAGTTCAAATCTGCTTTTAGATACTTAACACTTCCTATCTGTGTGATCCTCAGCAAGTCACTTAACCCCAATTGTTTCAGCAAAACAAAAAAAGAAAATATATAGGAACATCACTACTCAGGAACATTATTGCTAAATCTTGAAACCCCCAGAGCAAAGAGAAAATTTTACAAGAAACAAACAAAAATAATCAAATATGCTGGAGCTACAATTAGAATTATACAGAACTTATTAGTAGCTAATGATAAAATTATTATTTTTATCAGGCCCTAGAATACTAAATAGTGACAATCAAAAGAGCTAGAGTTGTAGCTAAAATGATCATATCCAGTAAAATTAAATATGCTGAACAAAAAAAAAATTGATATTCAGCAAACTCTCAGATTTTTATGATTTTTGTCTCAACCTGAATTTGATGAAAATTTAACAAATAAGAGCTAATGTCAAAGATTAATTTCAAAGGACTCAATAAGGACAAATTATTTGTTTTATGCATATGTCAAAGACTGACAGCATTTAGGTGGTCCAAAAGAAAGATTGGGGTAGAGCCGAGCTAAAAAGCAAAACCATCTAGGAGAAGGTAAAAATCGTAATTATGCTATATGTATGAGGTGGGAGAGCAAGAGCTGAAACAGAAGAATTAGTTGGGAAAGGAGGGCTGGTAGTTCAGAAAACCTAATATTGGGAATGGTTTAAAGTGGGATAGCCTCCTCCAAAATCTATAAGAAATAAGGCAGGAGGGAATGGGATAAGGTAGGACAAAGAAGGGTGTGTAGATTAACTGGAAAGGAATAAGATGTATAGAATAATGGGAATAATTTATCATCTTTGATAAAGATGGAGGGAAAAGCTTTGGGAAGAAGATAAAGGAGGGATCCATGGAAAGCTTAATAATAGCAAAGTAAATTAAGGAATAGAACTAAAGTAGAAGAATTAGCAGGGAAAGGAAATCATATACAAACATAATAACAATGATCAGCAGTGGAATTTATTGGGAAAAAAGTAGGGTTAGTAATATTTGATCTCAAAGTCAAACTTAAAGATTGAATTAAGAGAGGTCTATATAATATATCAGTGATATTAATATTTTTTAGATGTATGTGTGTATGTGTATGTCTACATATGTGTATATGTATGTAGGTGTATGGATGGATAGATATGGATATAGTGAGTGTACAAGTATATATATACATACACATGTATGTCTATATGTAAGCATAAACATATCTGATTAATTGTAATCTGTTTCAAGGAGGGGAGGGAAGACAAGGAAAGGGGAAAAAAGAATGAAGTAAGTACACAGAAGAGAATCAAAAAAAACCTACAATGCAGCAAAGAAAAAATAAGACAGTCATGAATGTAATGTCTTCTTTTATTGTATTTTCTTTCTTGAAATGGAAATTTATCATGATATGTTTTAAATTCTTCCTAATCTGCTGGGCACATGACAATTTTTTTCTTTCTTTTTCTATGTTATTTTTTCTTCTTTTACATTTAAGTTTTAAATAAGAATACTTTAAAAAGAAATAAGGAGATCAGTTTCTCAAAATTATTTCACTTGTAATAACTTGTATAAAGCAATTAAGATGTCTCTTAAGATGGTGTACATTTCACTGTTGTCTGCACATATTCATAGATTTTACTCTCTTTTCAGGTGTCTGGCACAATTTTGTACTTGGTGTTTTAAGTCTTGTGGCTCTCTTTCTGCTACCTGTAATTCTTTTCCCACTTTATTACACTGGAGTTGGAGCCCTTATTCTTGATGTCACTGAGGTAAGAACAATCAGGCAGATTGTTTAATTAACAGCAGCAGCAACAACAAAGATTCTGCCAATCTTTATGTAGTATCATATTCTTTAATGTAAATAATAATTGTCTATATATCCTTATGTACAGAAGACTTAGTTTTGTTCAAGAGAAATTGCTCCATGCCTTATAGTTTTAGCAAATTATGCTATGTAAAACAACTGATTTTTTTTTAAAAGCAGACAGACTTATAGAATCATCAAAAGTAGAATGTGATGCCTTTTGTTTGTTTATGAATATAGATGATTTCTCTTTGTTTAAATTTGTAGCTAAATTTTTCAAATACGATGATTCTTAAGGAATAAAGAAATTAAACTGAAACTTGTTTTATGGTAGATTTAATGGGAGGGCAAATTAATTCCCTAAATTCAAAAAATACTATAAGTGTTTATATTAGCATTTTTGTTTAGGTTCTAGGTGGAAAAAAAAAACAAACAATAATTTCCAAATAGATAATGATCAGTGAATCATAGAAAGTTTTAGTCAAAAGGAAAAAAATCTTAAAATGTATATCTATTGAAAAATGTTAAAGAGTTTTAAAACATTATCTTAGGGGAAAAGGATAGGGGAGAGGGAAGAAGAAAAATTTGGAACACAAAGTTTTGCAAAGGTGCATATTGAAAACTATCTTTGCCTGTATTTGGAAAAATGAAAAGCTATTATTTTTTAAAAGCACTTGTCCTATGGCCCTCTTCAACAATGAGATGAACCATCAGTTCCAATAGAGCAGTAATGAATTGAACCAGCTACACCCAGCGAAAGAAATCTGGGAGATGACTATGAACCTACATAGAAATCCCAATCCCTCTATTTTTGTCCTCCTGCATTTTTTATTTCCTTCACAGGCTAATTGTACACTATTTCAAAGTCCGATTCTTTTTGTACAGCAAAATAACTGTTTGGACATGTATTTAAAAAAAGAAAAAGCACTTGTCCTTTCATAAAAACAATTGTAGAATGTGTACAAATTATACTTAGATAAAACTTTTCAGTCTATTACTACCTCGTATTAAATATATTTGATGTTGCTAAAAAGTCTAATATTGATTTAAATAAAAATATTGTTCTTCGATTAAAATTAATCCTAAAATTTTCTGTAGTAACAAAAATATTCCAGATAAATTAACTCATCTTTCTTTAAGTACTATATATTTAGGGTACTTAGAAATTGATTTCACATGTTATATGTAAATGGAGTAAAGTGAAAATAATTTTTAGGATTATTTCCAACCTGTTTTTCTCTCCCTCCCCCTAAACTCTCCTCCCCATTCTCATTCTTAAGGATTCACCTGCTAATGGACCCAGAGGTCTCTTTGTGGGAGACCTAGTCACCCAGCTACAAGACTGTTCAGTTCATAAAGTGGAAGATTGGAATTCCTGTTTAGGGATCATTTCACAGGAACCACAGATTGGTTACTGTATAAGTTCAGCAACTTTGCAACAGTTAAGCTTCCCAGCCAGAGGTGTGTATATGCTGAATATAATAAACCCATAACGTTAAGCATATAATTTCTTTAAGATTTCTTTGTTCAAAGATAGCTTTCTTAAAACTCAGTAGCACTATACTAAAAAAAAAAAAAATACTAATGGTCTTTCTCTGCTAAATTTGATAGTGCCATCCAAACTTTCTTTTTCATAAATCCATTTCAACCTTCTGTCGAATTTTTCTATTTCATTCCTAAATCTTGAAATTTCTAAAGTTACTTCCCTATATTTTCAAAGATATGTATGTGTAGTCAACAGTGATAATAAGGAAACTAGAAGAAAAAAATTGAACTTAATATTGCCTCTGTCAAAAATGTATCAAAACTTAGACAGATAATCATTATCTTAAGGCCTAACAATATGAATAGTGGCTATGCAGAAAGTAACAATCAGTTATTTTTACAGTTCTTTATAACTCACAAAAGTTTATTCACAAGTATTATCTTATGGGAAGTTTTCAGCAACTTTATGATCTTGTAAAAGTGGGTATTTTATCCTCATTTTACACATTAAGAAGCAAAGCCTAGATGAATAAAATAATTTCTCATACAGTTTGTAAGTGCCAAAGCAGAGAAGCAAGCCCTGATTTTCTGACTCCCCGACTTTGTCCACTTTATTGCGATGTCTGCTGCTTGAAGGAGCATACACACATCCACAGACAGTCTTTTGGGTAATAGGGATAACTCTGTCTTGACTGATATTGCTCTGGTTCTTAGAATCACATAGCTATTGTGGACTAAAGCTGAAGGAGCCCATCTTACCTAAGGTCAACTATAGGAGTTAAGAACATAGCATGTATCTTTGTTGCTAGAAAGAAGTATCCTACATTGATGTTTATGTTACTTTTAAAGCAAAAGCAGTTTGGAGTAATTTGAGAAGTTTAGTTAAAAAATCAGTCCTATAAAATCTAGAGATTGGAGTTCTAGTCTATATCTGCCATAATTAGTTATATAACTTTGTATGAGTCCCTTAACTTCCCTAAACGTCAGTATTCACATCTTCAAAATGATGTAATACCTCTCTTTGTTAATCTGCAAGATGATTGTGAGAATCAGATCAGAAAATGGATATTAAAAAGCATTTTGTGACATTCACAATATTATAGATGAAAGATTAGATGATAATACTACTGGTTATAGCTTATACAAGACAAGGTAAATGGTGAAAGCTTAGCTTTAAAAAGAAATTCTTGATTACAAAGATACCCTAAGATAAGGACGTTTTTCCCTATGCCTAATACAATTCTTTAAGGTTGATATTTTAATAAATTTTTCTTAATCTAGACTCAGAGGTGACCAAAAAAGGACACCATATTCTTTCAAAATTCAGATAACTGAAGACTATTAAATTATCCTTTTTTCTAATACTTAGATAACTAGATAAATAACTAGTTATGTTAAGCTTTGTTCAAAAGTTTTGTTTTCAGTTCTTTATCATCTTTTTGATTCGTCTCCATCTTTAACTATGAAATCTCAAGTGACTTAATAATCTAATAAGAAATCTGACCAATTCTGAACTTAATAAGAAGTTTTATAAGCATACCTGCATTGCCAAATGCAATAAAACTCTTTTCTTATTAGATAGAATTTAAGTAAGAATCTTCTCAGAAATCTTTCTAAATTTTTTCCTTATTGCTTTCATGGTTCAAATGTTTTTTTATTGGTATCTTTAAATAGTTAAAAATGATTAATAATTTTGCCATTCTGGTGTAAAATTTTCAAAAAAAAATTATAGAGTTGGAATCAAAATATATTTCTCTAGCCATCATTTTATCTACTTTTGGGTGACTAATCGTATTTAATTTGGCATGATGGCCTGAACACTAGACTAGAACATGGAGCACTTAGGATTTTAATACCAGCTTCATTATTCTTGTTATGTGGTTTCTGATAAACATTTGTTTCAATTTAACCGTCTATTTTTTTAAATGTAGATAATTAGTTCATTTATAGAAATATTATCCATTCTTTTAAGAGCTATAAATGGCTTTATAATTATATTCTGAAATAAATATATTTCCATGTCAAATGGGTAGGCATTAAGGTAATAAACAAGCCTCATATAAGCATTGTACCTACATTTTGGTTAAAAGTAGATTTTCTGCCCTTTTCAGTAAAATGAATTATAACTCATTTCTTAATGTGAGTATATATTTCCACTCATTAAGCTACTATGGAAAGAATTATTTGATTTTCCCAGTTTGTCTAACTTAGCTGATTTCTCTTCTTGAATCTTTCATCCCTACCCTCACTCCATTTCTTTGTGTTGGTACATTGGAAATGGATTGTCATTTCTTAGTTTGATACAAATTACTAAACTCTGCCTTCCTTAGGTAGGAAATAGAAGTAATTAAGTACTTTGAATAAAGAAATGTCCTTTACTGAGCCACAGAAAATAAGAGATCTGTATGAAAAGCTCTAGAGTACTTGGTTAATCTAAAAGACACTTAGAGAGAAAGTTAAATTTCTGATAAGTAAGCTCAAGTAAATAATTTACCTAATTATGTATTTTATAAAAATCATTAGAATCAATTTCTTGTTATCTTAATTTTTACTCCCTTAATTTAGGTTAAATATCATATTATTTATTGCCATTCCCTTGCCCATTAAAGAATAGTCTAATCTCAAGTGATTTTTAGAGTTGGGGGTATGATATAACGCTGGTTCTGGGAGGATTTTCATTGGTCTTTCATTTATTGATTTCAGAATAAATTTTGGGAAAATTGAGTTTCTGGAAGGGCTACTTCTGTAACAGTTGTCTGTTGGGGTTTGTTGTAGTCCAGACCTGTGACTTCATTGATGCATGAAAATTCTAGAGAGGAAATTCAGCTCATACCAATGCACATTCTTCAATTTTGCCTTAGAGAGTGATTTGACCATAGTGATAGTGCCAGTTCTTATAAGAGACTTGAATCCATGTCTCTTTAACTTTGAAGCCAGCTCTCTACCCACCTCTCTCACACTGCCTCTCAGCAGTCGTAGACTAAAGCTTCCAGTGTATTTCTGAAACAAAATTTCTCAAAGGGACTTTTCTATATTTATTATGGCCAGAACAAATAGCAGGCAAACTCTTCCCCTGAACTTAGCATCTAGATCCAAATTCCTGAGGATCTGCTGGTAAATTAGCAAAACCCTTCTTGGAACTGTTTTGATTGTACACTCATCTCCCACTTAGTATTTTGAATAGAAATGAAAGTTAAATGCTATTCTAATTCTTGGTTGATTGGTTTTGAATTTTTGTTGTTATTTTTATCTTGAAGATAGTTTACATTTTCCCCTCTTTTTCATTATTTGAAAGGCATTGCATTTCATATATTTATGGAGTTTAAATTCCTTTTTTCTTTTTTGAAAGCACTGTGTTGGCTAAAAGGCAACATATTCAGCAAATCCAGCCTCGATGAACCTACTATTTTAAGGAGAATGGGATTGAATACTAAAGGAGAAAATTGAGACCCCTAATTGAAGCTATGAGTCAGATCTCACGTATCCCACTTGGACAACCTTAATCCCCATCTAAAGGAGGTGAGGGAACCCTTGGCATATGCCCTTAGTGGAGTGGGATAAGACTATTATGTCATCCAAGTTAATCTTTACCAAAGAAGTAACATAACAAGAACCATTCTAACTTAACTTTAGAACTAATAAAACTAAAACTCCTTGAACCCTTGTAACATCACTAGTTGTTCCAGTACCAAAATTTTCTCTAAATCTAGAGTATTTCAGTGCATAATAAAAATAGTCATTTGGGAGTAGGAAAGTCCCAATAATGTATCATCCCAGTTTTATAGACATTTGATTTAATTTGTATAAGAATGTGTAGCATAATTTCTGTTTCTTAAAAGTTTTTTGATTTGGGGATCTCAAATGACATGTCAATAAGCAATGCTTATTAGGCGAACTAACACAAATTTGAGCACATGTCAGCTAACATTGGCTTGCTTTTTCATCTCCTTTCATCTACATTTCTTTGGTACTTTACATAAATGCACATTGTTGTTTTTTTTTTTCCTTGAAAATCTTGTTACATGTGCCCTTGGTAGAATAAAGCAACAGTGATGATACTGAGTTATATATATTAGCATTTATTTTCTTCAATTTATTGTGAGCCAAATCATCTCCAAATAAACAATCATAGGCAGTATATTTGAGCTAAGAATACTAACACTTATCCTATTATAGAATTATGGGCCTGATTAATTTTGTTTTTCAAAAAAGATCAACCAAATTAAATTATAACTTTCCACAGGCAAAAGAATAATTCTAAGGCTCATTTCAGTCCTACTTTAATTTTTACTTCCTGAGACAGAATTAGATGTACCTTTCCATTCATTTAAGTATTTATTAAGTACCTATCATGTGCAAAGAACTGTGCTATATACTTGGAATACATAGGCAAAAATGAAGCAGTCTCTGTCCTCAAGCAGCTTATGGTCTTTAGACATTCTTAAGAATGAAGCTAGAACATTACTAGAAACATTAGCTAGAAAATTCAGGGATCACATGTCTGGCACCCCTTATTTTAGAGGTTTTAAATTAACTTTAGCTAGATTACTTGGTTTTAGTGCTGCCAACCAGAACACACACATACATATATACATATACACATTTATGTGTATGTACACATATGTACATGTATACACACATACATATAGTATACCGAGACTACAGTTATATCAATATTTTAATTTGTGTGTGTTTTTTAAAAGAAAAATGTTAATGAAAAATGCTAGATATCATTACAATTCCTATTCACTATTAGATGGAAATTGATTTAGGTCTTAAGCATAGATCTGATAATATTCAATAAAATATAGTAGATCCTTATTGTCTCTAGGAATAAACTTCACTGGCTTTTAAAACACTTCACATCTGTCCCCCAATTTAACCCTAGCTTCATTGTACATTCTTTCTTGCAATTTCCAATTTCTAATTCTTAATATTTCTTATATACCTTCTATTTATCTTTTACCTTCTATCTCAGTACCTATGTGTTGATCATTCCTTTTACTTAGACTGATTTCTCTCCTTGCCATCACCTTATAGAATTCCTTATTGCCTTCAGTACTCATCTCAAGCATCACCTTCTACACAAGTCTTTCTTGATCATCTCAACAAAAGTTCCTTCTCTTCCTATACAAACATGTATTTATTGTGTATACATATGTTTTATACAAGCTGTCCCTCTCTGTAGAATGTATGTTCCTGGGAAGCATAGACTATTTGGTTTTTGCTTTGTGTCCTCAACACTAGCACAGAGCCTGGAAAATAACAAATACTTGGTAAATTCTTAATAATTGATAGGTATTTGAGGATTAGGTGGTAGATAAAATCAATCAAGTAATTGTAAGCATGGCATATACTAGAGATGTCTGCCAATAGATACTTAGGAATTTGCAATAAGAATTTCAAGTAGGTGAGCATCAACAACTTCCATTAAAATCCTTGAATGTTTTATTTCATTTTAGTATAAAGGTTCTTAAAGATTATTTTAGCATAGTACACACTCTGGCAAACCCTCTCAAGAGCAAATGGTTTTGAGTCCAGTCCTAGGGTGATAACTAGGCCTTTTGTGAGAACTAGACTACTTAAGTTCAGAGCATTTAGTGGTCAGAAAGTTGCACACTTGCTTTTTTTTTCTTTTTTTAGCCTTAACCCACAGTGATAAAATCATGGGTCCTAGAGTTATTTTAAGCATCCTTAAATTCTTATATTTTTAGTCATTAATTAAAAGGGAAAAAAAGCATGTCTTAAAAGTCAAAATAAAGTGGAAATTTAAAACGACAATTGTCATACTTAGAAAAATCTGAACATGACTGACTGACCTGAATTACCCTAATTTTTGTATTTCATTACAGAGAAAGAACTAATCTACATAGATAGGAAAGACAGGAAAAATGTTTTTCCAAAGTGTTCCATTTAAAGTATGTTTGTGTGTATCCTTGCACATATGTACAAGCATGCTTCCTTGTGTACATCTTGACACATCTAAGACCTAAATCTTAGACCATTTACATTTCTTGGTTAATTAAAATGTTACTAATTCAGTTTAATAAAACTACATATTCAATAGTAAAGCTCTCTTTATAATTGCTAAGTTTAGCTTTTTTATCAGTATAAAAATCCAACATGTAACAATCTGAGACTATTCAGTATCATTAATAGATGCTTTATGTCAGCATGAAAATTTTAACTCTTCTAGTCTCCCCAGCTCTAACACTTAATGCTTCTGTCACCTTGGACCTCAATTTCTTCATTATTAATTGAAGGTATTGAATTAGGTGATTTTGAAGGTTCGTCCTAGTCATTTTATATAATCATATATTAATTTACTAATACAGCTTACATAATATTTTCTTTTACATATATCATTATATATATTTGGATATCATATATCAACACCTAATACACATAAATAAAAGAGCTAGAAATGATCTTCAGAATCACCTTCAAATCACCTCATTTTACTGATGAAAAAACTAAACTCAAAAATTATAAAGGTTTTAAGTATCCAAATTAAACACACTAGGAGACCTCAGAATTTTTGTGCGATGCCAAGAACTATTGAAGTAAACCATTTGTTAATGGTATTAAAGAAATTCTTGAATTATCTAATAGTTTAGGCTGACATCAAAACTGTACCATAACCCAAGAATTATACATATAAAAGATATAGTTTTCTTCTTGAAATATAGTGTTAGTCTGAGGATGTTGAGTTTTAGTTAAATCTGAAATTCTGATTACTCCTTTGTATCTAATACATTTGAAATTTTAAACATTTAAAGTCAGTGAAGAAGAACAGAAATGATGAAGTAAAATGTCTTTTCCCCATGTGGGCCAGCAAACTAGCTTTTTTTACATTGTCCCAAGAGAAATTGATGTCTGCTTGTATTATACCAAAGAACATTTGGAAAAAAAAATCCATGGAGATAAACAGTCTACCCTTCAGTATATCATTGTAAAAATGGTGTCTGAGACTTTCTATATAAATGGCAACAAACAGTTCAATTTGGTCAAAGTAGGCCCCTGTGAGAAAGTTACCAAGTTGAGCAATAGCGGCAGACTTCACAGGATCTAAGAATTCAAAGGGACCTCAGAACTCATTCAGGACAAATTGACCTGAACAAGAATCCTTTCTCCAACAGATCTGACCACTAGTCATACAACCTTTGCTTAAAGATCTCTAGTTAAAGGGCCTCACTACTTCCTAGGGCAGCTTTTTCTACTTTTGGACTGTACTTTTATGAGTTTTTCTAGGCATCAAACCTCTTTGAAGCTTCCACCTTTTGTCCCTTCTTTACTTTAGGACTAAACATAACAAGTGTAGTATACCTCTTCATACTTTTGTAATAATGTCTATAGTTCTAGATAGTCCCTAGACATTATCTTTTACTATGTTCTGAATTTAGCAGCTATATGGTACTTAGAGGGGAAAACTTGAATGTATGAAGTCCAAGACACATTGAACCTACTATCTTAGGTAATGAGGAAGCAAAATTATCACTCTTCGTATATGATATGATGATATATTTAGAGAATCTTAGAGAAACAACTAAAAAACTACTTGAAACAATTAACAACTTTAGCAAAGTTGCAAGATATAAAATAAACCCACATAAATCATCAGCATTTCTATATGTTAATAAAAAAGCCCAGCAGCAAGAAATAGAAAGAGAAATCCCATTTAAAATCTAAAATATTTAGAGCTGTACCTGCCAAGACAAAACCAGGGACTATATGAACACAATTCTAACATACTTGAACACAAATAAAATTAAATCTAAACAGTTGGAAAAATATCAGTTACTCTTGGGTAGGTTGAGCTAATATATTTAAAATGACAGTTCTACCTAAATTAATCTTCTTATTCAGTGCCATGCCAATCAAATTGCCTTTAAAAAATTGCTTTAAAGAACTAAAAAAAAATAACAAAATTCATCAGGAAGAATAAAAGGTCAAGAATATCAAGAGAACTAATGGGAAAAATGCAAAGGAAGGTGGCATAGCCATATCAGACTTAAAATTATATTACATTAAACCTACTGTATAATGGGTACATGGGTATTCAATAAAGACTTGTTAGTTAATTCATTGGGAGTGATATGGGAGTGATTTTGGTATTTTGGTAAAACATCCTGAGACTTTAGATTATAAGTAAATTTCTATAATTAAACCAAATCCTAGGTATCAGTCCTATTTATCAATTAGAAAAATGGACATATACCTCATAATATTAATAAACTATCAAAACTAGACTGTAAAAAATCATTAAGCTAAAATATAAATTATGATATAGCAACTCTAGAAGTCATTTAGTTCTTTTAACTCATAAAAACCCTTTCTCTTTTCAATCTTTAAGAAGTTTATTATAGATGTGTTTTTCATGTAACTGATTATATCTCTCTGTAGTGTACAAAAGGCTTGATGGGACAGTTGAATGTTGCAATAACAACAGCCTCACCGATATCTGCTTTTCCTACAGTAATAATGTGGATTCTCATTTGGTAAGTAATCCCTGGAGTGGACTGATAAATATCTTAGCAGAAACAGAACAAGGAAAAACAAAATTTGA